>NW_026704842.1:0-28910 GCF_012432095.1 Onychostoma macrolepis
CAGTCCATGCAGAAGAACATGGTCAACTATAGTGCTTTGTATTTCATCAGGAACAAACGACCTTTGACCTCATCCCCTTCATTTTTCTTTTCTCCTCCTATTCCTCTTTGTCTCCCACAACCAGGATTCATTTTCCAAAACACAGTCACCTGTGCTCTTGTTCATATCATTTCCACAAGCAACAAAGTCTACGTGAACAAAAACTTTACTACATTTAAAGTTTCGAAAATATTACTTCTAATTCCCACCTTCACCGTCCATCAGGTATGGCAGATGACCATTACAGACTGTTTCACTTTGAAGTGAGGCACAGTCACGGTACTCAGTTCTGTCTTACCATTATTAATTTTAATTTCATCTGTGTCTCGTTTTGAATTATTTTGTACCCCTCTGTAGGTTGCAGTGTCCTCAATGCAGTGTTAAAAAGGATGGCCTTGTAAGACATACAGGATTCAAAAAATATTTGATATTTATTTGATATATTTTTTTAATATCTGATAAACTTTTGAATGTTTGAGGTTTTACTTACTAGTCAGATGGTTCATAGTGCCTTGGAGATGTTCTTCGATAAGAGGTCCCCTAACTCTGCACGCCCATCAGCATGGAACAATATAGGAACATAAACAATCTCTCACAGAGCCAACAATATGTAATATACAATGTCAGGTTTATTAGAAATAAACTACAGCAGAGGTGAAATGCAGAAAAGAGAATAATGTACAGAACATACAAAAAAATCTTAAGAAAAGAGAATTTACGTTTTTAGGTTTTAAAGATGCATGATGAAACTCAATGAGTCGGGCCGAGTACCAATGTTAATTTTGGCAGGCATTTTTGATTTAGTCTTAGTCTTTATCTTGAGACGAAAATGCTTAATAGTCTTAGTCACATTTTAGTCATTTGAGTCTTTCATAGTTTTAGTCGACGAAAATTCATTGTATTTTTGTCAACTTTTAGTCATTACTTTTAGTCAAAGTGCCGTTAACAACATTTATTTTGGTAGCTATTTTATATGTAGTATTCAAACAAAAATAGGCATCAATTCTTCTCTCTTTAGACCAAATCAATTAAACTCATGAGAAATTTGAATCAAGGATTGAATTTGGAAAAACTGGAATGAATGTAAATTTTTTGGTAGAGATACAAATTAAACTCATTTTTCAGATACAGTAGCTTTACTTAATTATACTTTTATTTAACATCTTTTGTTGGTTAACATTTATGACATGGATAGGAATGCTATCCCTTTAAGACAGAAGGCATGCATGTAATACTGACACACATTCAGTTTTCACCCACCTGTTTATGCTCACTTAAGCCATAACTGACTGTATTTACGTGAGATACTTTACACAATAGACATTTGAACTGCTGTGTGTGTATTTGAGCACCGAGAACTGATCGCGCGCTGTATGAGAACTGAAGAAGTGGAGCGTGCGCGAGAGAGAGCGCTTCTATCAGCTCGATCCCGCCGTCACTAACTTTAAGTTAATCGACAACGAACTGTGACTCCCGGGAAAAACGGGACGTCTGGTCACCCGATCCCTTCGGGTGCTGAGGCTATTGTTTCAGATCGCTAGTTCGTGTTTTGATAGCCTATCTGTCCGCTGTGGCTGCCATACTGAGACTATATACAAACGCCCCTCATCTGATTGCAATCCAATGACAGAGACACACATTTTGAAAGACAATACAGTTAACTTAGCCTATAGGGTGTATTTTGAATGTCCGGTAGTCCTCAAATAACATTTTAGTCCTGTCTCATCTTGTTAATGAAGACGCGGCATAAATTTCGTCATAGTTTTTATCATCAGATATTAATTTTAGCTCGTCAACGTCTCGTCTTAGTCACAGAAAAAAGGTTCGTTGACGAATATTTTTCATCGTCGTCTACGAAATTAACACTGCCGAGTACCAAAACAAACTTGCCAATAAGTAAGGGGGTGTCTACTCATGATGTGGAGGAGAGAGCGCTCAGTGCACAGGACGGACATTAGCCGAGCCGAATGAAAGAAAGTTAGAGATTGTGGATAAAAAAAAAAACAAAAGAGGAAAACGTCTGCGGAACAAAATAAGGCTTACGATATGGCAAGAAGTAGGACCCGTGTAAATATTGGACCAGCTTTCCAGCACTGGAGAGAACTCAAGGAGTGGAAGACCTGTGATTGGACGCCGAGGTTGCTTTGTTTCTTCTCAATAGGTGAGTAACACCGTGTCTACACCGGAACGACAGTTGTCGCACCGTAACAGCTAAAGTCTGTCTACACTGGACACGGTAAAGCGACCGTTGAAAATCATTTGAAATTTGTGTCAATATGTCATAAATAGAACGCAGCAGCAGTTTTTTGTCAGGGATTTGTCATGTCGCGCCGCATCCAGTGTAGACAGCATCACTGATTATTATGAGTTCTATAGTATTTCGTCACGCCGCTCGCGTCTGGTGTAGACACGGTGTAACATTGGTTTTGCTTTGTTTCACAGAACTAATCGGTGCTTGGTTTGCATATGTATGTGTGGGGCAGAGCTATCAAAATAGGGGCGAGACTCTTTTGGGGTAGGGGCGTGTTTGTTTTGGTGATTTGAAATATCAACATTTGCTACCAGAAATCACTTACCCCACCCCAAGAGAAGGATTGAGGTTTGTTCGAAACTGCCGATTGACATTATGTTTTGACTCCTAATTTGCAGTCCATCCATGTTTTGAATTCAAACAAACTAAATGCCTTGTATTTGTCATTCATTATCAGAAAATAATCAGAAATGAGTAAAAATGCAATTGTGTGTTCATGTGAGAGATTCACCAACAAGACAGGGACCGGAATCAGCCGATTTTCCGCATGATCGGCCCAGACCAGTGACTAGCCGGTCAGTCTTGCATCTTTCAGATTATGAGCCATACAGTCTGTTTTGTTGCCAGCGGCGTGTGCAATAATTTCAGCTGCGCATTCTCGCTCTCTTCCCTTCAATGGTGAAGTGACACACACCTGCCTCCTCTCACTCACTCGACTCATCCACTCCGGTTAAATATTGCTTGTATTGCAATAATTTTAGTCAATCCCGCAAGTTTCGCACTCACCAAAGGCACGCGCACCACTGATCTATGTAAGTAGCGTGAACAAGCCACTTCTCAGTCTCAAACAGCTTGTGACTCGCAAGTACCAAAATGAGACCAAAAAGTATGTCAAAATGCAGAAAAGTATATTTGTGTGTGTATGCTGTCAATTGTAGTTCTCGGAAAGAAAACCAGAAACTGCAAAAATCGTTATTGGCAGAAAAATATCGGAAATCGGAATCTGCCAAGAAAATTGCAACCGGTACATCGAATGAATGAGGCACTTATATAGCGCTTTATCGTGTATTGCAATACACCCAAAGCGCTTTACAATCATGTGTGGGGGTAGTCTCTCCTCAACCACCACCAGTGTGCAGCATCCACTTGATGCGACAGCAGCCACAGGACAACGGCACCAGTGCGCTCACCACTCACCAGCTACAGTTGGAGAGGAGAGGAGAGAGTGTCATAGAGCCAATCAAGTGGATGGGGATTATTGGGAAGCCATGATTGACAAGGGCCAGAGGAGAGAATTTGGCCAGGACACCAGGGTTACACCCCTACTCTTTACGATGAGTGTCATGGGATTTTTAATGACCACAGAGTGTCAGGACCTCGGTTTAATGTCTCATCCGAAAGATGGTGCTTTTTTTACAGTATAGTGTCCCCGTCACTATACTGGGGCATTAGGACCCACACAGACTGCAGGGTGAGCACCCCCTGCTGGCCTCACTAACACCTCTTCCAACAGCAACCTAGTTTTCCCAGGAGGTCTCCCATCCAGGTACTGACCAGGCTCAGCCCTGCTTAGCTTCCATGGGCAACCGGCCTTGGGCTGCAGGGTGATATCTCTAATTCATTTATATTTTTTGATGCTGAGTACAAATGCAAACCTGATTTATTTGTACATAAAAATTAACAGATGTGTATAATGTGTAATGCATCATGAGCTTCAAGCTTGGTATTGTATTTCTCATTTTCAGCTGATGTGGCTGAAGATGTTCCTGCATCAGCCAGGGAAACCAATTTGTGTGAGTACAGGTTAAATGTTTTCTTTCATTCAAAAGTTTGTAGCCGGGAAGATTTGTTAATGTCTCTTCTGCTCACCAAGGTTGCATTTACAGGTATTTGATCAAAAATACAGTACATTTTCAGCATATTACTCCGTCTTCAGTGTCACATGATCCTTCAGAAATTATAATAATATAAAAATATATTTTGTTATATTAAATTTTACAATGTGTAAAATAACTGTCATGCTATAAAGTTTTATACAATGTGAAACAGAGGTCCCGCTGTTGTGTTTATCTTCTGTATCATTGTGGTCTATAACAGTAACTTAAATATAACATGTAAATATAGTAATTCTGTAACATTTCCTTTGCTGTCAGTATTATACAATAAATCCATGTAAGTGGTAATACAATGACATTCATTCATTTTCTTGAGACTAAACATGCTTGCCCATAAAGCAACAAATTATAATATAAGTAATAATATAATATAATTACCTGAAACTATCTCTAGATGTTTCAGAAATTTGAAACTTTGAAACAATTTTCCAACATTTGGAAGAAATTATTTGAAAAGTACATCAGTTAAATGTAGATACATTTCTGACAAGTACAGTTCTTTTGGCCTGCTTCTCTTTTGCATCTTAACATGTGAACTGCACATTTCAGACAACACAGAGTTGAAGAAACATGAACGAGTCATGTCCATTCGACTTGACAAAATGGAACAAAGGCTGTCAGCCATTGAAGCTCTTTTAAGAAGTATTGCCCAGCCAAGCGACAATTCTGAGTTTCTGCTTAATCCTTGCCAGAGCACACAGGAACTGGAGGATTTGTGCTTGAGGATGAAAGACAGTGAATACAGGAAAAAAACTGTAAGTAAATTTAATAGCAGATTATCTGATTTCATCTACTGTATTTTCCAAAACACTACTTGTGTTTTTTTTTTAATCACCTGAAATGTGCTCTGACGTATATAATGTAATTTACTTTGAGTATGCAAAACTATTGCAAAGTGCACATAAATATGCACATGCACACAACATATCAGTTTGCATTGAAAACTAGGGGTATAACGGTTCTCTGTAAAAAAAAAAAAAAAGAACTGTACCGTTCTCCACACGCACTTGTGTCTGGGTATACCTCATATCCAGGGGCGTAAATTTAATCTGACAGTAGGGGGGGACAATAAACGTAAAATTTCTCAAGAGCAATTTTTGAAGGGGACACAAATAATACAGCCAAAATTGTACTTGTAAGGATAGATATGTGTACATAGCATGCACATAGCATGGAGACCGTGTTTAAATATGAGTTCATGGTTTACCACGCGGTCATATCGGGCCGAACGGTTTTGGTCAGGTATGGTTCCAGTTGTTTTTCCACGTGAGCCTGGTACGGCGTGGCACGATTACAAACCGTTCTCGGCCCGGAATTCTCGGCACGGTTAGACACGGTTGTGAATCATCCGCATCCAGCCCCCTCTGAAACCCACTTCGCCTGCTCACCCTACACCTAACCATGTCTAACCAATGGTTCCAACCACCCATCTCCTCCCGTATTTCCCCAAGCTCTCAAATGGACTTCAAATATCGCTAGAGGGCTAAAGTTGCCGACCCAGCATTCCAGTCTGTCAGGTCAGTGCTGAAATCCACATCCCTTCCTCTGTCTCCAGCCCCAAGATCCTTTCCAGTCCTCAGCCCAGATATAGTGGCTGCTCCACTCTCAGGCCTGCCGGCCACTTCACTCTCAGGCCATGTGATAGCTTCATCATTCTCTTTAACCTCAGCCCAAAAGAGGAGGATGAGGAAAAAGAGACGGTTCACTGAGGCCCATGTCAAGCCCAGAGAGGGCTGCTGTCTCCACGTCTGGCCCAGGGAGGGCCTCAGTCCCAAGTCCAGCCCAGAGAGTGCTTCTGTTCCCACGTCAAGCCCAGAGAGGGCTGCTGTTCCCACGTCTGGCCCAGGGAGGGCCTCAGATCCTGAGTCTAGTCCAGAGAGGGCTCCTGTTCCCACGTCAAGCCCAGAGAGGGCTGCTGTCCCTGCGTCTGGCCCAGGGAGGGCCTCAGTCCCAAGTCTAGCCCAGAGAGGGCTCCTGTTCCCATGTCCAGCCCAGAGAGGGCTTCTGTTCCGAAGTCCAGCCCAGAGAAGGCTTCTGTTCCCAAGTCCAGACCAGAGAAGGCTTCTGTTCCAGAGTTCAGTCGAGAGATGGGTCCTGTCCCCGATCACCGTCCTAAAATGACTCTGCTGCCCAAGTTCCATCCAAAGATGGATTTGGCCCCAGAGCCCTGCCCAGAGCCAGTTCCAGCTGAAGGACCCAAGACTTTCCCCAAGGGCCACGGAGGCCACGCCACCATGGCACCCTGAACTGCCTGCTCCGTTATGGTCCCTTGAACTGCCTGCTCCGCCATGGTTCCCTGAACTGGTACCGCGTAAACCCCCGTAAAACCGTAAAAGTCCACGGAGGACAACAGTGGTGGATAATCAGAGGATCCTCTCCATGGTAAAGAAAAACCCTTTCACAACATCCAGCCAAGAAAAGCACACTCTCCAGGAGGCAGACGTGTCACTGTCAAAGTCTACAATCAAGAGAAAACGTCACAAGAGCAAATACAGAGGGTTCACCACAAGGTGCAAATAAGGTCTGATCGGACTTGGACATTGGACCTGATTGCCAAAAACATCTAAAAAACCTAGACCAACCAGAATATCAACCTATACCAGTATGACAGGAAGAAAAAAAGTACGCAGAAGGTTTGGAACAGTTCATGATCCAAAGCATACAGCATCATCTGTGAAACATGGTGGAGCTGTTTTATGGCGTGAGCATGGCTTCCAGTGGCACTGGGTTACTGGTGTTTATTGATGACGTGACAGAAGACAGAAGCAGCCGGAAGAATTCTGAAGTGTATAGGAATATACTCTCTGCCCATATTCAGTCAAATGCAGCAAAGTTGGACGGCGCTTCATAGTACAAATGGACGATGACCCAAAACATACAGCAAAAGCAACCCAGGAGTTTTTGAAGGTAAAAAAGTGGAATATTCTGCAATGGCCAAGTCAATCTGATCTAATCTGCGCATGCATTTTAGACAAAACTAAAGACAGAAAGATCCACAAATAAACAATAACTGAAGTCAGCTGCAGTATAGGTCTGGCAGCATCACAGAAGGAGGAAATTCAGTCTCTGGTGATGATGAGTTTCAGACTTAAGGCAGTCATTGCCTGCAAAGGATTCTCCACAAAGTATTAAAAATTAACATTTTATTTATGATTATTTATTTGTCCTATTACATTTGAGCTCCTGAAAATATTGTTATATTTTTGTTCAAACCCTTATAATAAAGCTTAAAGTCTGCACTTCAATTTCATCTTGATTGTTTAATTTTAATTCTATTCTGGTGGCATACAGATTCAAAATTGTGAAAATTGTGTCAGTGTCCAAATATATATGGACCTAACTGTATAACCTGGTGCAACTCGTTTTCCGGGAATACATGGTAGTTTTCTTAGTCTCAAGCTTACTTCTCAGCTATTTTAAATGTAACTGTCCAGAGTGATACATGTCTTAGGAAGGAAAGTAGCTATCTGTGCCAAGGAAATTATTATTATTATTATTATTATTATCTTTTTTTTTTAAACAGGTCCATTACCTAAGCCTCCTTGGAGGCAGAACCCCTGGAGAATCCATCCGCAGGCTATTGCGGACAGTTGGATTAAACAGCGTTTGGTCTCAATACAGCATGAAGGGAAAGAGGGGGAAAAAAATTTTTCAAGACCTTGACATTTGCAGTGTGATCATTCGTAAGTAGTATATTTTGTAAGACTCTGCATTTACACCTAGTATTAAGATGAGTTTTCAGTGATCAGATCTGCCAAAAGCAGCGATTGTGCTGCACACACACAAAAAAAGAGCACTAAAAGTCATCAGTGCTGCCCCGTTAACTTTAGTAACAAAATAATTTTGCTACTGAGTCTCTACATTATATTACTCAGCATCATTTTCATCATTGGTCGGGTCCCCAGGTATGGAGCTCGACAATATGTTTCTACAATTCTCTATTCTTAGCGATGCTGATAATCACTTTTGTTTCGTCTTCCCTTTCGACATGGGTGAGTGACTGACTGCTCTTTGCTACGGGGAGAACTATTTGATTCCGGGCTTATTGGCTTATGTTGTACTCGTCGATATAGTTCCGGATTTTGTATCTGAAGGTTAGGCGAGGAGCTCCTCGCTTGTTCTTGTCACTGTGACTTCTGAGTGACAGATGGCGTAAATGTGGGCTAGTTCATTCTCTTCCAATGCGAAGACAGTGGCCCACAAACTCCAGCTGTCGCTTGCAGATAGTCATGCTAACTGGACGAGTTCCTGGGACAGTTTGTCATATGGGCATCTGCTTGTCTAATTCCCAGCATAGTTCGGTAGCACTTTCTTGCAAACACATCCAGTTCTTCCTCTACAGCTTTCATTAGAACCCATGTCTCGCAACCATAAAGCAACACAGCTAAGCACATTGCATTAAAGAGCCGAGTCCTGAATTATACTGTTGGCTTCAGTAGTGGAGCGGTAAACAGCTTCTTTAACTTAGTAAAGGCCACCCATGCAAGAGAGATACGATTTTTGACGTCTTTCTCCATCGATATGATGTAGGATCCAAGATACTTGAATTCATCAATGATTTCAATGTCCTTTCCGTTGATTAGTAGATGTTGTTCATTGTCACTGGAAGCATTAATTTGCACTTGGACAGTCTTCTCCTCGTTTAATTCTAGTCCGACTGTGCCGGCTTTTTGTTGCAGTTGCATTACTCAGCAACTAGAGGGTTACCTCGCTATTTTGAAGTAATTAAACACACATTGTTAATAGAGAGAGAAGCTAAACTTGGGTACAAATCTCTCTTGACAATTCTGACAAAAATAACGGTAATTTTTGCTCTCCCAGTCAAATATTGCTTTTCAATACAAGCAAATGACCATGGTATAACTGGCATAATCCAAGGCTAGATGTGCATTAAACAATTTTAATGCACAACACAGAGGTATTCAGCAGTAGCAGAATTCATATCACCAAGAATTATGTGATGATACATATTCGTACTGATATTTTGCACACAGCCCTACAATGCAATGTGGTCAGTCACATGCATTTCTGGCTGCTTTCGTGTGGTTTCAGTGGTCTCTTCGCAAAACATTTTAGACTCTGTTTACACCTGTATTTAGTAAATGTTAAAGCAAGTAGTATGTAAATAGGGACTAATGTTCTTTAAAAATGTCATGACATGATTTTTTTGTCTTCTTTGAGGTCCACATACTGGTTTTCCAAACATTTTTGATGAAGTACTAAACCAAGATGTTGTAAACTTCTTTTTAGAGGTTTGTAAAAAGATGCACCCGAACGTACAAGTCAAGGTGTTTGAAGAATACATTGCAGAAACCCTGAAGTATGCTCCTCATCGTGATTCAAAGGTCAGTAACATTCAAGAATTATGGCATGTTTTCTTAACCCTAATTTTTTATTTCATTTTTTGTAATTTTTTTTTATTTTTATTTTTTATTTATTTGTATCCTGTGGGATACAAACATTTGAGGTTTGGGATGGGAGTACTGAATGTGTTTTTGTTTTGTTACCTATATAGTTCAGTAACATTTTCTACATTATCATTAAAAGTACTTTGACGGTGTAATTTATGCTTGAATAATAAAAACAAACATTAATGCATAAGCAAAATAATGGAAAACATATTCAGGAAACATCTGATTTAACTGTCTTACCTAATGAGTTTGCATCCCTGACTGAGGTCATGCAACAGTTTATCAGCTCACAACATGTAACATGGCAACATTTTGTGAGAAATAAAACTAGTTAAATGTTGGTAAATTTTACATGTTACTACTGTATATTTGCTGGTATGTTCCATGCATAAAGTTGGCATTAAATGAAAGATGCGGATGACTTTACCCTCGACATTTAACCTTGTAATTTGTTTCCAGTTTGTGTGTGTCTGTGTACCCATCAAGTTAATAAACATGGTCATTTTGTGTCGACTTGATAATGCATTTCTAGGAATGACATATTCCTGATGAAAATGTGTACAGGGCTCGATATTAACGTTTTTTTTCCTTTACAAGTGGATTTTTTGAAAGGGCAAGAGAATTGTACTTGCCCAACCGTATTTATAAAAAAATTTTTTTTTTAAATGTTCCAAAATAAGATCACAGTAGAGCCATTGCACATCTCACAGTAGCACTCAGAAGTGTTTTGTTACTAAACGATTCAGCATTTTGAACGAATCAGGTGATCAATGATTCCATGACCAATTCCTAACCAGCTGCCTAATTCTTGAATCAGCTGTTTGAACGAATTGGTTGAAAAATGAAACGGGTGTGTTTGACTTGAAGTGCTGCACAGACTGATCGGTGTATGACAAAGTACTGCGAGAGTGATTAGATAGCAGACAGCTCTGTATGCTATGGAAGCCACCACCTAGTTTATTTTAAAAGTATCATTTCTATTTGTATACGTAAAAAAATATTTAAAGGATTAATCTTATAACATTAATTGCAGTTATAATTTTGCATTGTAAATGCTTTAATTTGATTGTCTTATTACTCTAATTTAATTTATGATCATGCAATAATATGGTTAGAGAATAACTGGCTTTTATAAAGCTAGAACACTGATAAGAATATTGTTTCAGAATAAATTATATTTACACCACAAAAAAATAAAAAATAAATAAAATAAATAATATTAGTAAAAAAATTTAAAAAAATAAATAAATAAATAATAATAATAATAAAAAAAACCTATTCCTGGACAATTAACTTTTTTGCTTGGGAAAGTGAATAACCAATTTATTTGTCCAAGGCACAAGTACAAGACCAGGGTTAATGCCAAGCCCTGGTTTACACTTTTTTTTATATAATTTTAATAATCATAATGATTTCAGAAGACTTTTCTTCATGCTGCTATTATGTCATACAATGAAAGTAGTGTATTCCTACTTTCAATGTATGGCAAATTAGTACCATGAAAAAAAGTCAAATGAGTTTAGCAGGTACAGAATGTTGGTGCATGTTACCTTATTTTTCTCTCACTGATAGAAGGTTTCATTTTCAGGTGTAATCCTTACAGTGTGTTATGAACCTTTCCATTGTATAACATTTGTAAACTACATTTGAATCATGTTTTATTTAATATTTATTGTACACATTTATAATACTTACCCTAAAAAACTTAAGGGTTAACTTTTATGGAGTAGCCACACTGTTATTATTAAATGTTAATGGAATAATAAATCACCATTAGTAACATCAGTCAATCTGTTCATTTTACAGACGGAGTATGAAGAGACTGGACCTGCTAGTTTGGCACCCCCACACACTCATATTCCCACTGATTAAGCTTAATTTGTAATTAAGTTTTAGTGTTAATGAGAATATATATTTTTTTGTTTGTTTGTTTTGTTTTTGTTTTTTTTCAAAGTTTTTACCATTATTACCATAAATTTGTTACGTCTAATTCGTTATAACTTTTAAATCCGTTTTTCTTTTAAGCATGAAGTTATATAATTACTTTAAAAAAAAAAAAAAAATCACATTATTGTTATGTTCTTGGAATGGTTGTACCTTGTGTTAATAAAAAATAAAGTTGAAAGAATGGTTCAGGCACATTATTCTAAGCTTAAAATAACATTAAAGCCTGGCTCACACTACAGGATTTTTAGCCTCGATTTTCCCCATCCGAGAATCGAAGCAAAAATCTTGTCGAGCACCTGGATCGGTCCCGATGTTCGGCGCAGATTATCTGGTAATGTGAGGCGTTCACTGATCGAATCTTGCACCTCCCAATCTTCTCCGATCTGCTCGCACACAAATCGGGGCCGTCCTGGTTAATATCAAACATGTTTGATATTTAGGATTTAAAGCTGGGCTCACACTACGGGAATTTTTAAGATCCTAACCGATTATGAAATGTAGTTCCAGCACACACATAAGGAGAATCTTTGCAGATTATCTTCCCTCAAATCTTAAACATGCACCGACTAATCGACTAGTCGACTTTAATACTCTGCCATGACGCTTTAAGCTTGACGTCGACTAGTCGCTGGTCCTATAGAGGGCGCAACAGTATAATAAATCTCTGAATGACTTCCACGTTTACACTCCGTTTCCAAACAGTTAAAATTACAAATAAATGCATACTCTGAAAGCGCTCCACAAGACATGTGTGATTATATTACTGGATGCTCGCAATTGAACGGGAGAATGCACATTAAACAGTTTATAGTACAGGTCAGTTAATCGCTGTTCTAATATAATGCGCTGCTGCTCTGTAACGCACACACACAGGCTACAGACAGTAGCGCGTCCATCACACGCAGATCGCGCGCACAGAATCATTCAGCGCAGAAATGTATTGTCAACACTGTTCTGTGATTTCTCAATAAAATAGCTTAGAAACTGAAAAGTTCAAGCATATATTTCTTAACTAAATCCCACAGCTTCACTACTAGAGAGTCGCTGCCAGGTAGATTTAATTCACACACTCAAAACTGTGAGAGAAAGTATTTAAATATATTTTCCTCCCATCTCGTATATTCCCTTTAAGGAGTTCCGTAGTACACGTAATTGTCTTTCTGTGCACGGTATTGGGATGCGGCGGATTGAGGGGGGGGGGGGGGGATCACATGTGCACTGAAGTTATTTAGCAGTAATCAGTTCCTTTTCAGGAGCTCGAGCTGCATCCAAGAACGCTAGGGGAACGCCTCCAGCGTGACCGTGCTCTGATACAAATGTAATCTGTCCAAAGGATGAGCGAGACGTCACGGGCGGGTGACGTAACGGCCAGGAAGCATAAAAGCACGTGCGGTGGAACCGGCGTCAGCTTTAGTCAATCAGCAACCGCTACTCTGTGTCTGTCTGTCTGTCTGTCTGTCTGTCTGTCTCTGTGTGTGTGTGTGTGTGTGTGTGTGTGTGTGTGTGTGTGTGTGTGTGTGTGTGTGTGTGTGTGTGTGTGTGTGTGTGTGTGTGTGTGTGTCTGTCTGTGTCTGTGTCTGTGTCTGTCTGTGTCTGTGTCTGTGTGTGTGTGTGTGTGTGTGTCTGTCTGTCTGTCTGTCTGTGTGTGTGTCTGTCTGTCTGTCTGTGTGTGTGTGTCTGTCTGTCTGTCTGTCTTATTTAGTGTTGTTTGTCACTTGAAATAAGCTCCACAACGTCTAAAGTGCAGAGAAAACTAGCACTTGGGCGAGAGCAGATCTCATTACAGGCTGTGTGTTTTTCACTAACAGTCTGTGTGTGGTCTGCTTGAGAGCAGAGCACGCAGAGTCAGCTCTCGAGGGAGCTGGCTGCCCGCTTGTGAGCATTTGTCGCTGCGTATGCTTACTCTCAGAGGGCTCTCTTTGAGGAGGGAGCTTTCACATGCGTTCCTTGCGTTACCGGCCCGCTTTCGCCGAGGCGGAGCAGCGGCTGCGCTCGTAGGGATCGTAGATGGATCAGGTGGAGGGAATGAAGACGGCGGAGCCCCTATCTTCTTCCTTTCCATCAGATCCAGCGCCCGCTCTCTGGGTTCGGAAGCACCGTGGGTTCTTCCCCCCCAGAGAGAGGGCTCGACGCTCCTCCTGTAGATAAATAGATAGTCAAGTCAAGTCACCTTTATTTATATAGCGCTTTTACAATACAGATCGTGTCAAAGCACTTAACAGTATCAAATTGGAGGATAGAGTGTCAGTAATGTATAATGATAAGATTAAACACTCAATTTTCAATTTTCAGTTAAAGGCATTTCATTATTGAATTCAGAGATGTCATTGTCTAGCTCAGTTTAGTTTAAATAGTATCTGTGCAATCAAATCGGCGATAATCGCTAGAAATTAAGTGTCCCCAACTGAGCAAGCCAGAGGCGACAGCGGCAAGGAACCAAAACTCACTCTGTGACAGAATGGAGAAAAAAAAACCTTGGGAGAAACCAGGCTCAGTCGGGGGGCCAGTTCTCCTCTGACCAGACGAAACCCGCAGTTCAAACGTTTATATTTCTATTTTAATTTTGTTGCAATTTCTAACAATAGTAGTATTATGTAGTTAGGTATTTTATTATATTTTAGTTATTTTGTTATTTTTGGTTGATATATCTGGGGATATATCTCTGGGGGTCATCTGGGTGTCCTGGTCTCCGCTGACGATCAGGGCTGTAGACATCATCTCTTGGTGCTGATCCACCATCTGATCGGATATGGACTGAGAAACAGACTAGGAAAGAAACAGACAAATATTAGCGTAGATGCCATTCTACTTACGATGTAACGAGTACATCGTGTGTTATGGGGAGTGTTCCCGGTTCCGGTTGATCTAATTAATGCAGCCTAACAATCCTTTAACGGATTTGAATAATAGAAGTGTATTAATGTGTTATGTGTAAGCCAGGCTAAAGAGATGGGTCTTTAATCTAGATTTAAACTGACAGAGTGTGTCTGCCTCCCGAACAGTGTTAGGTAGACTGTTCCAGAGTTTGGGTGCTAAATAGGAAAAGGATCTGCCGCCCACAGTCGATTTTGATATTCTAGGTATTATCAAACGGCCGGAGTTTTGAGAACGCAGCGGACGTAGAGGACTATAATGCGATAAGAGCTCGCTCAAGTACTGAGGAGCTAAACCATTCAGGGCTTTATAAGTAATTAACAAGATTTTAAAATCTATCCGATGCTTGATAGGGAGCCAGTGCAGTGTTGACAGAACCGGGCTAATATGGTCATATTTCCTGGTTCTAGTAAGGACTCTAGCTGCTGTATTTTGGACTAACTGTAGTTTGTTGATCAAGCGTGCAGAACAACCACCCAATAAAGCATTACAATAGTCTAACCTTGAGGTCATAAACGCATGAATTAACATTTCTGCATTTGACGTTGAGAGCATTGGTCGCAATTTAGATATGCTTTTGAGATGAAAAATGCAGTTTTACAGATGCTAGAAACATGGCTTTCAAATGACAGATTGCTATCGAACAGCACACCTAGGTTCCTGACTGATGAAGAAGAATTGACAGAGCAGCCGTCAAGTGTTAGATAATGTTCTAGGTTATTACATGTGGGGTTTTAGGTCCGATAATTAACACCTCTGTTTTTCAGAATTTAGCAGTAAAAATTACTCGTCATCCAGTTTTTTATATCGACTATGCATTCCGTTAGTTTCTCAATTTGGTGTGTTTCACCAGGCCGCGAAGAAATATAGAGCTGAGTAGCATCAGCATAACAGTGAAAGCTAACACCATGTCTCCTGATAATATCTCCCAAGGGTAACATATAGAGCGTGAAAAGTAACGGCCCTAGTACTGAGCCTTGAGGTACTCCATACTGCACTTGTGATCGATATGATACCTCTTCATTCACTGCTACGAACTGATGGCGGTCAGATAAGTACGATTTGAACCATGCTAAGGCACTTCCACTAATGCCAACAAAGTTTTGTAGTCTATTCAAAAGAATGTTGTGGTCGATAGTGTCGAACGCAGCGCTAAGATCCAGTAGAACTAATAAAGAGATACAACCACGATCAGATGATAGAAGCAGGTCATTTGTAACTCTAATGGGAGCAGTCTCAGTACTATGATACGATCTAAATCCTGACTGGAATTCCTCACAGATATCATTTTTCTCTAGGAAGGAATATAATTGTGAGGATACTACCTTTTCTAGTATCTTTGACAGAAAAGGGAGATTTGAGATCGGTCTGTAATTAACTAGATCTTTGGGGTCAAGTTGTGGTTTTTAATGAGAGGCTTAATAACAGCCAATTTGAAGGTTTTGGGGACATATCCTAATGACAATGATGAATTAATAATAGCCGAAAGAGGATCTATGACTTCTGGAAGCAGCTCTTTTAGTAGGTTTGATGGAATCGGGTCTAACATACATGTTGTTGGTTTAGATGATTTAACAAGTTTATACAATTCTTCCTCTCCCACAGTAGAGAATGAGTGGAATTGTTCCTCAGGGGGTCTATAGTGCGCTATCTGATGCGATACTGTAGCTGACGGCTGCAGGGATACAATTTTATCTCTGATAGTATCGATCTTGGAAGTGAAGTAGTTCATAAAGTCATTACTGCTATGCTCTTGGGAAATGCCAACACCTGTTGATGCTTGATTTTTCGTTAATTTAGTTTAGTTGTATTGAATAAATACCGAGGGTTATGTTTGTTTTCTTCTAGAAGAGACGTAAAGTAATCAGATCTAGCAGTTTTTAATGCTTTTCTGTAGGATAGGGTACTTTCCTGCCAAGCTAAACGAAATACCTCTAATTTAGTTTTCCTCCAGCTGCGCTCCATTTTCCGGGCTGCTCTCTTTAGGGCGCGAGTGTGCTCATTATACCACGGTGTTGGACTCTCATCCTTAATCTTCCTTAAGCGTAAAGGAGCAACCGCATCTAAAGTGCTAGAAAAGAGAGAGTCCATAGTTCCCGTTACATCATCAAGTTGTTCTGAGCTATTGGATATGCTGAGGAACTGAGATAAGTCAGGGAGATTATTTATAAAGCAGTCTTTTGTGGTAGAGGTAATGGTTCTACCATATTTGTAACAAGAAGTTGGCTTTACAGCTTTAGCTATATGGAATATACAGGAGACTAGATAATGATCTGAGATATCATCGCTCTGCTGCAAAATTTCAACGCCACTGACATCAATTCCATGTGACAGTATTAAATCTAGAGTATGATTTCGACAATGAGTAGGTCCTGACACATGTTGTTTAACACCAATAGAGTTTAGAATGTCTATAAATGCTGATCCCAACGAATCTCTTTCATTATCAACATGGATATTAAAATCACCAACGATTAGGACTTTATCTGCAGTCAGCACTAACTCCGATAGAAGATCAGAAAATTCTTTAATAAAGTCTGTATGGTGCCCTGGTGGCCTGTATACAGTAGCCAGTACAAACATCACAGGGGATTTATCATTAACACTTGTTTCTTTGGATAACGTTATATGAAGCACCATTACTTCGAACAAATTATACTTGAAACCCAACCTCTGAGAGATACTGAAAATATTTCTATAAATTGTAGCAACACCTCCCCCTTTACCTTTTGGACGCGGTTCATGTTTGTAACAGTAATCTTGTGGTGTAGACTTGTTTAAAGTAATGTAATCATCTTGTTTTAGCCAGGTTTCTGTCAGACAAAGTACATCTAGTTTATGGTCAGTGAACATATCATTTACAAAAAGTGCTTTTGAAGAAAGGGATCTAATATTTAATAAGCCAAGCTTTATCATGTGTTTATCTGTATTATATCGTTTTTTTATTTGTTGAACATCAATTAAATTGTTACTATTACTTTGGTTTGGATGTTTTCTGTATTTTCTAGTTCGGGGAACAGACACAGTCTCTATAGAGTGATATCTAGGTGAAAAAGTTTCTATGTGCTGAGAGTTAACTGACTTTGGTGACGTGAGGCGGCTAGCAGACGGTCGGTTTAGCCAGTCTGTCTGCTTCCTGACCTGGGCTCCATTTAGTCAAGTACAAACTCTAAGACTAGTGCAGGTGGTGCAGCTCTGCAGCGACACAGGCTTGTGCTACTGTTGTTTGTTTGTTTGTTTGTTTGTTTAAGCGTTTTTCTTGTTGTTTTTTAAGTATACAACTTTGGAGTTTGAGTCTGGACTTTAAAGTTAATACGGTTAAGTGCGATGCAAGGTGTTTGCCTGGAATACACTACACGACTTTTGCCCCGATTTCCCCCCGATTTTACAGTCTTTAGTCTGCTACACTTTACTGTGTTTTTGCATTTATTTATATTACACATTGTTGTATTTAAATGTATGTTCTTAAAACAATCTGTTTTGTCTATTATAATTGTATGTATTATTGTTTAGAGCAACATTGTAGCACTCTGCCCGAGACAAATTTCCTTTCGGGGACAAATAAAGTTTATCTTTATCTGTCTTTCTCCGAGGAGGTGGACGTGAAGGGCGTCGATGAGCTTTGTAAAATCGCATTGTTTGCACAATCTTATTATGAACGAGGTTGTCGTTATAGCAGTGTCCCTGCATAGGAACGGAGTTCGCGCTGTCAGCTCAAAAAAAAAAAAAAAAGGGGCTGATCGTGCTTCTCCCTGCCGTATGATCTCGCGGTTCCGGTCCGCCGCTGCTGAGGCACGGCGGCGAATGAGATCGCGGCGATCGCACATAGATCTGGCGGACGGGTTGGAGACGGGTTCGCCCTCTCTCGACCTGCAATCCCCAGATCTAGCGCTCTCGCTCGGGGCTGGAAGCCAGCGGTATGGTTCTTCCCCCTTTGAGTGAGCTCACTGTTCAGCGTTGCTGAGGCGACGTGTGCATTATGTCATTCTCGTTCGTTTCATGAATCCTTTTCATATCAGACCGTGTTTACTTGTCTGGTTGTTTTTCTCCATTTAATTTTGAGGAAATAAATGATCTATTTCATCTAACTAGAAGTTAGATGTGTATGTGTAAAAGAAGCCTAAGAAAACTTGGGATTTTTTTGAGTGAGAGCACAATGTTTTACCTCTCTTCCTCTGAGGAGGTTGATGTGGTCAGCAGGGGCTGCTGGGCGAAGCAGCCTCAACCGTGTTCCAGCTCCTTGTATAGGGAGCGTCACTTCTCGTACTCCCCAGTATGTTGGAGTTAGAGTTAGAGTGGCGCTCCTGGGCCGAGGCCTTCTAGCAGAAGGCGGCTCTGCGGACCGTCACTCTCGCTGGATAGTCTTCGGCTAGAACATCCTGCTGCCTATGGCCCAGGACTTCTGTGGGCCGGCCCCTCTGGGGAAGAGCGGCATACACGGTGCCCGTCTCTCCTCAGTGCCCTCGGGAGATTGGTCTGCCAACGTACGGTGTTCCAGGGCGCAGCGATCTCCAGCGAGCACACATCTCAGTTTCTTCCGCCCGGAAACGTAGCGGAGCTGAGATGCTTGCCACCCCTTAGGGGGTCTCTAGAGCAGCTAGTTTGGCTTTCTCCTGCCAGTGTGCCGTTCCAGGATACCGAACTCTGATTATACTAGAGGTCAGTCTCCAGAGACTGGTAACCTTAGTAGACTATTTGGCAGCGTGAAAACTACTGCCAAATGTGTCTCCATGGGTGCTGCATACTGTAGAAAGAGGCTACAGAATCCAGTTTGGTTCTCCTCCGCCTCGTTTCAACGGGGTGAATCCCACTCTGGTGGGCCCCGAGCAGGTTCTGGTAATGGAACGAGACGTAGAGTACTCTCTTGAGGAAGGAGGCCATCGAGGTGGTCCCTCCTCAAGAAAGAGATTCCGGGTTCTACAGCCGGTACTTCATAGTTCCTAAGAAGGATGGAGGGTTGGCGTCCCATTTTAGATCTGCATCAGTTGAACCGCTCAGTCAGCAGACTGAAGTTCAAGATGCTGAAACAGGTCGTGTCTCAGACCGGGTCCGAGGACGGGTTTGTCACGATCGATCTAAAAGACGCATACTTCCATATATCCATCCTTCCCACTCACAGGGAGTTCCTGAGGTTTGCCTTCGAGGGCGAAGCTCACCAATATCGGGTTCTTCCCTTTGGCCAGTCACTCACTGTCAAGCAGTTTCAGAGACTGCTGGGTCTGATGGCAGCTGCGTCCAACATTATACCTATTGGCCTGCTGTACATGAGACCCCTACAGTGGTGGCTCAAGACCAAGGGGAAACCCGCTTCACATGATCAAGGTCACGTGGCGGTGCCTATGTGCCTTAGACATGTGGAGACATCCTTGGTTCTTGCCTCAGGGCCTGGTGCTGGGAGCTCCGTGTTGCTGCATATGCTAGCGACGGACTCGTCCCTCACCCTGCCCGCGGTCTGTGGAGTACTCGCCGTCTCATGTGGCACATCAACTGCCTGGAGATGCTGGCGGTGTTTCACCGAAACATTTTCTCCCAGACCTAAGAGATCGCCGGCGTTGGTGCGATAGCACCGACAACACAGCGGTGGTCTCTTACATCAACCACCGAGGAGGGATTTTGAGATTTTGATCACAGATTATGTGTAGATGAGTAATTTTTATAGCTTTGTAAATGTTTTGCTGGCAATTTGTTAATGGATGAATTGAAACAAGCTAATTAATTTAACCTAAAAGTATGCACTGTACTGTTAATCCACAGTGTTGGGCAAGCTACTTGGAAAATGTAGTGAGCTAAGCTAACACTCCTCATTAAATGAAGCTAAGAATGAACAATACTTCTGCAGCATTTATTAATGTTAATTTCAACATTTACTAATGCATTATTACAGTTTTTCTCAGTCGCTTTGGTGCATTTCTTAGATCAGAAATGAAATTCTCAAAACTACTGGTTCAACCTCCACATCATCTAGTCACTTGTGCACATCATAAGAGCAGTTTCTCATTCTTTTGAACAAGTTGCAGTTGCTACATTCATGCAATCGATTATGTACATTTGTCTGCGTTTTCCTACATTATCAGTTACTAATGTCATGTTGCTCAAAATGTATTATATAGTTCTCTGTGCAATAGTCAAATTACCCATCATCTAGTCATTAGTTCATCGTACAAGTCATTAAATGCAAAATGGTTGATCTAGTTGTCATAAACTGTCAAGCATATTTTATACACATTTCTATTAGTCTTTTTGTAAATTTGCCATGGATTGTGCAGGTGATTGACTTTCACTAATGAAGAGAATGTAGATCAACCAATGATACATCGGTTCTCTGAAATTCCTCATCCTTATACAGTGCTGCATGCAAAAGCAAAGCTCTGTCTGTGTTTGCCTTTCTAATTTTGTATTTTATTTATTATTATTATTTATTATTAATTGTATTTATTTATATTAATTTTGTATTTTTTATATGTTCATTGACATAAATACTTTTGAGAGATGAACTAAATATTTTGAATAAGTTACAGGCTTTTGCAGGTAATCCATTGTGTGGTGCTGTTTGTACAAATTGTTTTGAGAAATGCACATGCTTTGCAAATATTACAGATGATTCGAGAAATGCACCAAAGTGACTGAGAAAAACTGTAAAATCAAAAGTTATGTTTGTTAACATTAGTTAATGCACTGTGAACTAACATGAACTATGGGCGACTGCATTTTCATTAACTAACATTAACAAGGATTAATAAATACTGTACATGCATAGTTCATTGTATGCTCATGTTAGTTAATACATTAGCTAACATTAATGAAAACTTATTGTATAGTGTTACCATACAGATGTATAGGCCTGGCTACATTTATTTGCATCGTTACATGTCATATTATTAACATTTCACCAAAATCAAGTTCAAGCTTTTGACCAGCGAATGTTTTTTCCCGTCCTTAACGCCACATCAAAGGCAGTACGGGCATCGCATTTAAATTTTCATGAACTTGCAGGTCATACAGTTTTCTGTCGCTATGTGGGCGCTCAGTGTTTTCTGTTATTTGGCCAAAGTATCATATTGTAAAAGATTCAGCGCTTCGCACAAGCTGTTTGACTGTGACTTGACAACAAATGATAGACTGCGACACTCTTCTCTGCTCCTCAAATACAAAAAAAAAAAAAAAAATATATATATATATATATATATATATTTTCTTTTTAATATATATATATATATATATATATATATACATATACTGAACAAAATTATAAACGCAACACTTTTGTTTTTGCCCCCATTTTCCATGAGCGGAACTCAAAGATCTAAGACTTTTTCTTTGTACACAAAAGGCCTATTTCTCTCAAATATTGTTCACAAATCTGTCTAAATCTGTGTTAGTGAGCACTTCTCCTTTGCCAAGATAATCCATCCACATCACAGGTGTGGCATATCAAGATGCTGATTAGACAGCATGATTATTGCACAGGTGTGCCTTAGGATGTGCCTTTGGATGGAGTATCTCGGCAAAGAAGTGCTCACTAACACAGATTTAGACAGATTTGTGAGCAATATTTGAGAGAAATAGGCCTTTTGTGTACATAGAAAAAGTCTTATAATTTTGTTCAGTGTATATTAGGGGTGTCAACTTTAACGCGTTAACGCATGCAATTAATCTAAAAATTTTCACGTGTTAATATTTTTTTAACGCAAATTAATCGTTTGATAAGGTTTGACCCCAACTTCTTGCCGTCCTCGTAGCACGGAAGGTTATCTATCATTGTGTGATGAGGGTACAGTGCCAGTGTTGCCAGGGTAGCGGCACAAGTGGGCTATTTTGAAAATACAGTCGTGGGAAAAATTACAGAGCCGTGGGTTGCGTTTTTTTTGGGCTACTTTTATAATGTAACACGGACGCCCAAGGTAGACAAATTAAAATTAAAATAGATCCTTTTACTAATGTGTATTATACTTGAAATGTATCTCTGGCAACTTAAGAACGGAGAGGCGGTTGTAACATCACAAACAACGAACGAGTTTCAGCCAGAGCAGCAGAAATAAACATGACAACAGCCACTATAGATTATATAAGATAATAAACACACGATTACGATAGGATATTTGTATGTGATTTTCTTTAGTTGAATGTGTACATCTGAAATGCTAATTTGTGCAGCAATATAAAAGGCTATAAATAGCATATTTTAACAACAGTAAATGACCAAATTCCACATGTGATCGTAAAAGAAAGTTATTGCAAACACTCAATGGTGGTTTGAAGTGAGTTCTGAGTAAAAGTGTACTATTAATCTCATAAATTGTCTTATGAAGCATGATGCTAATATTAGCTCTAATGAACCTGCAGAACAGGTTCAATTCTTAATAAAAATAATACTTCATGTAAGGTCGCAAGAAAATGTTTTGTTGTATTTATTTAGAAATACTTTTGATAATAGTTGGGTAAATGTATACTGGGATTGAAGCGATGTGGCTTGGTAAACGTTTTATTGCCAGTATAAAGGCTGATAATGGCTGAATAAAAACAAAAGAATAATGATAAAAGAATAATAAGGATTATGTCTCATACCTGGCGGAAGTGTGAAAGGTTCTGTTTCCTTAAACTAGTTTGTTTAAGGAAACAGAACAGTAAATTCAAAGCTACAGCAGAGATTGCAACTTCAGCGATCGCCAGATGCCTTTGTCCATATTAGGTGTTGCCTGGCAGGTCATACGTTACCTCTATGAGTCCACTTTCTGTACTTTCTGTGCGAGAGCGCCCTCCGGCTTCGAGTATGAATGAAACGTTATATGCTCATGCCACCCCCCCCCTTCAAACCGAGCACATTTCACAAGTGGGTCAAGTTTAGTTGTACGTTAAACTAAAATGAAACAGAGCAGCTTACTAAAGTTTGTTTCAAAAAGAAACATGTGCATGCCCACACGATATCTTTCCGAGAATGAATCGTCTCCTACGGGCCCTCATCACAATACCCATAACAAGCTGTACTGTCGAAAGATTGTTTTCAACTGTAAATCGGATTAAAACAGGAATCAGAGCAACAATGCTGACACAGAGACTGAACTCTTTGTCCCTGCTCTCCTTTGAAAGAGAATTGACTGAATCGTTGTACTACAACGAAATTATTGCAGTGTTCAACTCTAAGCCCCGTCGTCTCCTGTTATAATAATCAAAAGTAAGTCAATCTACATTTTCCTACTATGTAGTTGGCTAGTCACTGTTGTTTATTTCACGTGGTTTATGTGGCCGCTGAGCCAGCCTATAACCAAGCATTGTTTTTACATACTGTCCGCTACTGTACTATCCACTACTGTCCTGCTTATTTAGTGTTGCGGTGCGTCTGTCAGATGCACACACGTGTGTGTGGCCGCCGTGCTAATGCTGTTCTTATTCTTAACACTGCTTATGATGACATACAGGCTTATGCTCTGATTAAACGGTGGTGTGTATTCAAGCAGGTGTAGTTGTGTTGGCCTATTTTGATAGATGCATCTTAGGCTAGGCCCACCCAATTTTCTTTGGGCCCACCCACATTGTGATTCCTGGCTACGCTAGTGGTCCATGCTCGATATTGCTGAAGTGACCACAACATGTTTGCAGACCTGTGAAGAAAAAAACATCAGTGAATGTGAAATTACAGCAAAAAAGAAAGATCCTAAAACATGCATGTGAAACTACATTACGAGCTACATTGTCTTTCAATAATCATTTAATGTATTTTTAGTGACAGAGAAGTTGTGGTCATTCAGTTAATAAGATCACTTACAATCAACAATTACGTTACAGACCTTAAAAGGTACTGGTTAATAGATTACTACAAATCTTTATTTAGACCAGGTGTGCCCAAACTCAGTCCTGGAGGGCCGGTGTCCTGCAGAGTTTAGCTCCAACCCCAATTAGACACCTGAACCAGCTAATCAAGCTCTTGCTAGGCATACTAGAAACGTCCTGGCAGGTGTGTTGAGGCAAGTTGGAGCTAAACTCTGCAGGACACCGGCCCTCCAGGACTGAGTTTGGGCACCCCTGATTTAGACATTGACTAATATTACTGAAAGTGAAAACTTTAATTAATTAAATACTTTTGGAAACAGCTTTTTATTCCTAAGTATATCACAGCCCATGCAGAGATGGACTTTCAGAGCATTCACTGTTGCACTAATAACAGTTCACCCGAAACATGTGAATACCTCCTTAACTCCTTCAGCAGGGGCACAAAAGCTCTGCTCCTCATTTAACACATGCTCTTTGACAGGTGACATCTGAAAACAATGAAAAAAGCAAGGCTCATGTAGAGATGATTTCTTACAACAATCAATCTAGCATTTTCTAAAATTATGCAATGCACATTTTATTACCTTCTCAACACAGTCCTGATCCAATGGTAACTGCTCCTTCTTTGGAGCCACCTTAAATTAAGGAAATGGAAATAAAAAATAAATAAACATTCTACTGCAAACAAAGGATTCAGGGATTGTCCAAATGTATAATGAATTACCTTTTCCAGTCTGATCACTGACAACTGTCAGCTGAAAACATGAAATAAAAAAAATAAATAAATCAAAAATCACAATACCTTCTCTAGGTCTCTGACTTCTGACTGGGACAGAGTGTGAGTGGATGGTTCAACCTCACTACGAGCCTAGAAAATACTAAATTAGACATTTGTAACATTGATTCACGCAATAAATGTGTGCATGAAAGACTGATTTAAAACATAGAAAATTAAAAATGATACAAAAAAACAAAATCATACAAATAAAATCACAATACCTTCTCTAGGTCTCTGACTGGGACAGAGTGTGGACTTCAAGAGTGGATGGTTCAACCTCACTACGAGCCTAGAAAATATTAAATTAGACATTTGTAACATTGATTCAGACAATAAATGTGTGTGAAATACTGATTTATAACATAGATATGAAATTATTTTATTGCTTATATTTTATCAATGTAATATACAAGTAAGATTACAACATTTAAAATCAATTTCAATATTTAAGTGTTACCCAAGATAATGTTCATGACTTTTTATGCATTACATTACATGCATGTTTATCCCAGTATGTCAGCTTGTGTGTATGTTAAAACCTGTGTTACGAGGACCCTGTTTCATGAGGACCACATAGAGTCTCTGAAGAGTCTCAGTAGCCAAAGTTGCGAATTTAACTTATGCGCAAAACTGGAATATCGCATAAAACATTTGCGAACAAGCACCGTTTCCATCCAATGAGTCAAAGATAACAAAATCGTCACTTCCTGATAAACCTGCACTATAAATCACTAAGAAACGTAGGAGAATATGATAATTTTCGTATATAATAAATTATTTGCGCCTCAGAGCGAGCAGAAGAAACGCAATGAATGCGGTCATTGCTTTCGGAGGTGGATGCTGCTGTTTGGGAACACAGTCGTGTAAGACATTTCTGGGAGGCAATTAGAGAAATACTTTGACGACAGACTTTGCTCGGGCATTTGAGATTAACCATAACATTTCAGATGCTGTGGAATGATATCGGTCTGCTGGTTAATCAGGTTTTGCCGTCCCATAGCGCAAAGTCACATGATATTTTTGATGCGCTTGGAGGAATTTATTCGCAAAATGCATTTCCATCTCCCAATATTCGCATCAACCCTTTTTCGCACAAGTCAAAAACCACCTCAAGCGAGCGTAAAAACTTTTTTGCGAATTAAGGGATTTTATTCGAAATTTGGCGTTTCCATCACTCGTTTCTCATGCGATAAGTCAAAATTAAAATAGGGTGATGGAAACCTGGCTAGTGTGTTGTTAGTTTGACAAAGGTCTGGTCTATTAGTATCCTTGTTATTACCGGTACATTGGTAACTAGACAAATGTGGACAGCACACTTAGTTCAAGCATTTCTGTGTATGAGAGAAACGGTGGTGATTTGAGACACAGTGACAGTGTCTGCGTTAGATGTACTACATGTGGCCAAGACTCACTTTTTACACCCACAATAATGCAGCAAACAATGTTCACATCTGTTTCTAAGAGACAATGTAATCTGTTCTACTCTTTAAGGACTAACACAATTATTACAATAACTTTTTGGATACCTTCATAGCTGCTGCGCCTTGTTCAGAGTTGTTTAGACACTGATTCGTCTCAGTTATCATCTGAAAATAAGTTGCGAGTAAATTAAATAAAATATGCAATCTTGGAGAAAGTTATTTCAATTAAAAAAGCAAAAATAATTAATAAAATAATATGATAAAACTGCACAATATTGTACTATTACTGCCTGAAAGTCAATTTCAAACAAGGGGACCAACTTTTTACCAACTTCTATTACAATATATATAATCTAAAGATAACAATTATAAGTTTTCAATATCATATATGGCCACAATGAGCTGTGAATGATCCGTGTTAAGCCTAATATTTCACATCCATGCAGCCCAATTTCATGGTAATAACTAGGGTCTTCAAATACCAGGCTTTTTTCAAACAAATGGCACACTGAGATTCTTCAGTCAAACATCAGGAACAAGTTCTTATGATGGTCCTCATAAAACACGGTCCTCGTAATACAGGTGTAAACATACACACAGGAACATTTAAACTGATAGAAGAGAATAGAAAAAAAAAACTATCACATGGTCCTAAGTATTCAGACCCTTTGCTGTGACACTCATATATTTAACTCAGGTGCTGTCCATTTCTTCTGATCATCCTTGAGATGGTTCTACACCTTCATTTGAGTCCAGCTGTGTTTGATTATACTGATTGGACTTGATTAGGAAAGCCACACACCTGTCTATATAAGACCTTACAGCTCACAGTGCATGTCAGAGCAAATTAGAATCATGAGGTCAAAGGAACTGCCTGAAGAGCTCAGAGACAGAATTGTGGCAAGGCACAGATCTGGCCAAGGTTACAAAAAAATTTCTGCTGCACTTAAGGTTCCTAAGAGCACAGTGGCCTCCATAATCCTTAAATGGAAGATGTTTGGGACGACCAGAACCCTTCCTAGAGCTGGCCGTCCGGCCAAACTGAGCTATCGGGGGAGAAGAGCCTTGGTGAGAGGTAAAGAAGAACCCAAAGATCACTGTGGCTGAGCTCCAGAGATGCAGTCGGGAGATAGGATAAAGTTGTAGAAAGTCAACCATCACTGCAGCCCTCCACCAGTCGGGGCTTTATGGCAGAGTGGCCCGACGGAAGCCTCTCCTCAGTGCAAGACACATGAAAGCCCGCATGGAGTTTGAGATGGTGAGAAATAAGATTCTCTGGTCTGATGAGACCAAGATAGAACTTTTTGGCCTTATTTCTAAGCGGTAATTGTGGAGAAAACCAGGCACTGCTCATCACCTGTCCAATACAGTCCCAACAGTGAAGCATGGTGGTGGCAGCATCATGCTGTGGGGGTGTTTTTCAGCTGCAGGGACAGGACGACTGGTTGCAATCGAGGGAAAGATGAATGCGGCCAAGTACAGGGATATCCTGGACGAAAACCTTCTCCAGAGTGCTCAGGACCTCAGACTGGGCCGAAGGTTTACCTTCCAACAAGACAATGACCCTAAGCACACAGCTAAAATAACGAAGGAGTGGCTTCACAACAACTCCGTGACTGTTCTTGAATGGCCCAGCCAGAGCCCTGACTTAAACCCAATTGAGCATCTCTGGAGAGACCTAAAAATGGCTGTCCACCAACGTTTACCATCCAACCTGACACAACTGGAGAGGATCTGCAAGGAGGAATGGCAGAGGATCCCCAAATCCAGGTGTGAAAAACTTGTTGCATCTTTCTCAAGAAGACTCATGGCTGTATTAGATCAAAAGGGTGCTTCTACTAAATACTGAGCAAAGGGTCTGAATACTTAGGACCATGTGATATTTCAGTTTTTCTTTTTTAATAAATCTGCAAAAATGTCAACAATTCTTTCTTTTTCTGTCAATATGGGGTGCTGTGTGTACATTGAGGAAAAAAAATGAACTTAAATGATTTTAGCAAATGGCTGCAATATAACAAAGAGTGAAAAATTTAAGGGGGTCTGAATACTTAGGACCATGTGATATTTCAGTTTTTCTTTTTAATAAATCTGCAAAAATGTCAACAATTCTTTCTTTTTCTGTCAATATGGGGTGCTGTGTGTACATTGAGGAAAAAATGAACTTAAATGATTTTAGCAAATGGCTGCAATATAACAAAGAGTGAAAAATTTAAGGGGGTCTGAATACTTAGGACCATGTGATATTTCAGTTTTTCTTTTTAATAAATCTGCAAAAATGTCAACAATTCTTTCTTTTTCTGTCAATATGGGGTGCTGTGTGTACATTGAGGAAAAAATGAACTTAAATGATTTTAGCAAATGGCTGCAATATAACAAAGAGTGAAAAATTTAAGGGGGTCTGAATACTTAGGACCATGTGATATTTCAGTTTTTCTTTTTAATAAATCTGCAAAAATGTCAACAATTCTTTCTTTTTCTGTCAATATGGGGTGCTGTGTGTACATTGAGGAAAAAATGAACTTAAAT
>NW_026704843.1:0-5007 GCF_012432095.1 Onychostoma macrolepis
AATTACAGTTTAATGTAAACATAACAGTAAAAATAACAATATACATACCTGTATATTATTTAACCCTAAAAAGAGGTTTATATATTTTATTTAAAAGAAAAGAAGCCACTTGCATATAATCAAGGATAACTGTTTACCTGCTTTCTTTCAAAGAAGGTTGTTATTGATTTCTTCATTTACTGTTTAGAAAAAGTGAGTTATTACATTAATGTAAAAAATAAACCTTTGTTATTCTTTTCTCTTTAACATTTGTACTTTTGGTATTTCACTGAGTCTGGCAAGTTAATTCATTTACAAAGTTACTGAATTCCTGTGAACTGCAAATAAGAATTGTTTAATTGATCTTTAGAAAAGGGATTGGGTAAAATTGGTACAGGAGAAAATATTAATTTTTTGTAAACACTAAAAGAAAAATACCGGCCACCATCTAACTGCCGGGGATCCAGGATTTGTGTTAGAGAAATAATAAAATTAACCCCTAGGGTTAAGAAAAGGGTCACACTTGGTAAGAAAGGATAACTGGTGTGCACCCGCCCAACCTTCAGGACTTGTACAACTCCAGAGTGAAGAAACGGGCAGGTAACATCATCACAGACCCCTCTCACCCCGGACACAACCGGTTTCCTCTCAGGCAGACCTACAGATCTCTGTGCACTAACATCTTAGGCATAAAAGCTTAAACAGCTAATAAAAATTATCCGTTTTCTGTAATTCTTGGCCTGTAAGCCAACTTCCCTCATGATCATTCCTGCAAAAGAACATGAACAACTACATTGCTTTATATTTCGTCAGAAACAAATGACCTTTGACCCCGTCCCCTTAGTTTTTTCTCTCTCTCTTCTTTTCCTCTTTGTCTAGCACCACTAGGATTTATTTTCCAAAGCAAATATCAGCTGTGCTCCTGTTAATATCATCCTGAGATTCTGACCTGTGTGTCATCACTTTTGTTACTTAATGTTCACACATGGGTAAATCTGAGTTCATATTGTGATGAATATAATTATATTGTGTTCTCGTGTGTTCTGAATGAGAACATGGTCAAGCTTGTGCAAAATGAGGACATTTTTGTGTAGAGTTTTGCAGAAAAGATTGAGCAAAATGAAGCGTGTGTGAAAACAGGTGACGTGTTAAAATTTTTGAGAAATGTGTCTTTGTTTCGAGAACTGAATGAATGGTTAATCAGTTATGTGTTAGCAATCAAGAAAAACTGTAACACAAAATATTGACAATCTGTAACTTACAAATAAAAATGAATTCCGAGGTTAACAGCTAAATGTATGACAATAAAAACAGCAGCATGTGATGCCAGAAGACAAAAGAACACAAAACACTGAAAAGGGCCGGAGCTCCATAAGGAGAATAATGAAAATTATTTACCGACTTTGTGTGATCATTTGATTTTAATTTAAATTTAAAAAAGTGACACTACAATATAAACTAAATGACTGATTTTGATCAACACAGAGGTAAAGAAAAGCACATAAACCACTCAGCAAGACTCACACACACACTGATATTACTGTCTATATGAGGATTTATTACACACATTTATTCTGATTCATGTTATTTCACTGACAGAAGTTCAGCTGCAGTATTAATGTCATGAAGAGAAAAGAAGAGACTGTATAACCAGGGCCGGATTATCCATAGACGGATTGGGCAGTGCCCTGGGGCACCAGCCAATAGGGGCACCAAGTGATTACGATAATGACAAGACCTTTAAAATATTTTTCATGTTTTGTATATATTATTTTGCTGGAAGAGATACAGATGCATAGAAAATGAACAGTTAATGATACAATATACAGAGAGAATATCAAATATATGCATATAAAGAATTGTGAGATTGGGTCAGGTCCCAGTGTATTTGCCCCTCCCCAGTCAGAGTCGAGCATATTTATTCACAAATGGATAGGCAGCATCGACTTGGCGGTTTGTCTCAACGTAAATTTAAAAAAAAAGAAGAAAATATCATGACACATTGCCAGGGCTATACAGGGCGACTGAAAAGTAGCTACTGTGTGCGACTATCAAAACATATTTAGGAGCACCTGTGCGACTAACCCGATCAGCCAACCCATTCTCACTCCCAAGGCGTCAAAAACTGAAGCATGGTCAAACGCCTTTCGTCACTATGAAGACGCCAAAAAGTGCCCCTAGGCGTCATTATATGACAAAATAGGAACTCCATTGCTTTCAATTGCTTGCTTTGCGTCAGGTCAAGACGCTTATGGAAAATGACAATCGTTCTCCGCCGTTGTTTTCAGTTGTTTGTCTTAGTTTAATGGTTTGCATGCATTTGTAAAAATATAAATAATTTTATATACATTTATACTTTTATTGAGCACCTTACCCACCCCTACCCTAAACCTACCCACTTCAGAACAACATAAAACACGTAACAGTTAACAGGCAAATGTAAGTTAAGTCACGGTGTTTATTGCAAAAACTGTCCATAAACAAGCAGTATAAAAGCATTACAAACAAGTCGTGCTGCATTCCAGGTCTTCTGAAGCCATACGAAGTCTTTATGAGAAGAAGAGAGCAAAACATAAGGTTTTAATCGCTGAAAATGATCCCGCTCTGTTAACGCTCACATCTCATTCAAAAGATACTCAAGTCCCGTAGCATGACGCAATTGGTCACGAGACACAGAAGAGCCAATAGCCTGTCAGAACAGCAAAACGCAATCGGTCACGAGACACACAGAGCCAATAGCATTTCACAACCAAGGCTTCTTCTGGCGGCATTTTTGAATTCGCGCACAGACTGCATGCATAGGATGAGCTTAACGCGTCTACTCCTCTCACAAATCAAATGTTTTGCCTCGGAAGACTTGGAATATTAATATTTTTGAATAAATTATGACAGTAGTTGTATCTGCCTGTTATATCTTGTGTTTTATTGACAAATTTAGGGGCAGGGGTTGGGTTATGTGCTCATAATGTGTAAATAATGTAATATAAATAAAACTGTTGTGGCTGTTTACATTGAAAAATCACACCCCAACATATATGCAATAATGGCAATGTTATTACACAATATATAATTTAATTATGACGATAAAATTCCCAGTATGGCGTCGGCATATTGACGCTAAGGGTTTCCTATTTAAAGCAACGGAGGACCCTGCAAGTCGAAAATGACGCTAAGGGGTACCTTGACGTCAAAAGCGGACCAAGCTTCAATATGTGACGAGTTGGGTGTGAGAATGGGTTGGATCAGCATAGGCTATTTGTGTTTGCGCTGAGAGGAGCTTCAAAGATTTTCTGCGTGTTTGTGCAGCGTTGAGTAATGTATGCAGACATATGTTGATTCCTTGAATGCAATGTTAATCAGAATCCACTCACTGCTCAAAATACTTTTGTTCATTGCTGAGTTATGCACGCTCACAAATGCTCTTAACAAACAAAGTGTAGATGGTGTAAATAAGAGATTCGTTGTGCAGTGTAGAGAGCTTCATTGATTATAATGGAGTTTTGTGAGATTGCTGAAGTGAGTAACAGCTTTTAAAGATTATTAAAGGTGTTTGTAAATGTGATATTAAATTAATACAACAGCTCAATAAACAATAAGTTATATAAAGTGATGTACATTGTATGACTTTTAACAATATTGCCTGATTTTGCTCTATTTAGTCAAGGAACATAGTTTCAAACAGTCACAGCCGAGCAGCTGCGTCTCAAACATAGCGGTGTTTCATTTATGAATGAACCTGCGTTTTAAATGAGTCTAGTGAGTCAGTGATTCAATTACCCACTCATAAAGTGAGTCACTTGCTTCGTTCCTGAATGAATCAGCTGTTCAAAGCGAATCAGTGATTTACCGCCACCTGTTGGCAGTTTTATTTTATGTTTAAAGTGTCCTTTCAGTTATTTAAATAATTTCAATCAAACAATAGTTCTATATTCAAAATGTTATATTTAAAACATTAATCTCACAACATTGTTATGAATTTAAAACATCCATGCCACCTCTGAGCCTCTCTAAATGTCTGTAAATTTACCTACATGCCACTTTTGTGTTCTTCTGTGCCACCTTTGTAGTGGAAACTAATTTTGTTAAATGATTTCTTTTGATTAGTAACTTATTCTTCTTATTCTACCTGTTCTTATGGAATTTTTTTTTTTTTAATTAAAAAACGGGGGCACTTCAAATGTGGTCACCCTAGGGCACTACACTGTGTTAATCCGGGCCTGTGTATAACATCTCACTGTTACTGATTCATCATGTAACTCAAAGCATTATGGGTTGAATCTCTCGTCAGTCTATTCTGCTTCATCAACACAGTTTCACTGATGATCCATAATCAAAAATACCAAACCCAAACCCAGGATAGAGCGGCTGAGTGAATGTGGTCTGGACTGTGTGGATGAGGTTCATTGTGTCAGAGACGCTGTAGAAGGACAGAGTTCCTGCACCGTGATCCACAAACACTCCTATTCTACTGATGATGGACTTCACAGGGAGACGAGTCTCTATATTATTGTGTCTGAATGAGTATCTGGAGGGATTGCAGGACAAACTCCAGGACTGATTATTATGTCCAAAGATACACTCATTACGCTGTCCCTTCCTGCTGATGCTCTTATATGACACTGATATACGCACATATTCACTCCACTGCAGCTCCCAGTAACAGCGTCACACACACTCTCTCTACACAACACCTGACGGTAATAATCAAATCTGTCTGGATGATCAGGATACGACTGGACTTTGCCAGTGTTAGTAATCGCTCTGTTTCTCTCAGACAGATGGAGGAGTTTATGCGCTGTGTTCAGATCCAGAGTGAGCTGATGGGAATCTGATGGAGATAAAACACATCAGAATCAGGAATTATGAATCTGTTTGATCTTTTCATGTAGCTGAACTCTTCATGTTCAGTGTATCATCAGTGTCTCAGTACAGATGACCAGATATCTGTGCAAATCATCATTTACAGAAGGACGAGGCGTCAACATTGAAGAAAAGTACCTAACTATGCTGTGCAAATGAGCCAAAGAA
>NW_026704844.1:0-5003 GCF_012432095.1 Onychostoma macrolepis
TCTCATTAGAGTGTTAGTAGTGTATTAGTTGACTGGTAGGGTTTGGGTTTGATTAAGTTGACACGTTCTTGCAAAGTTACTTACAGTCAGTAGAATATCTGTTGGGAGATCAACAAACAAGGAGTTAGTAGATATCAAGCAGACAGTCTACTAATACTCTTATGAGAGTTTGTTGACATGTAGTTGCAACATTACTTAGTGTCAACAGAATGTTCAAAAGAGACCATCAAAATAAAGTGTTACCAAGCATTTTATTTATTTTGGAAAAAATGTTTCTTTTGTTGTTGTTGTTTTTTTTTTTAGAGAGAGAGTGAATGAGGAAGTATAACTGCTGAGGTTTCTGTAAAAGTTGCAGATGCGTGTTTATATGTGGGTGTGGATAATCATGTGTTGTCAACAGAGTAGCAGCATAGAGACATTGTTTGATGAAAAACTACTGACCAGTATGTTCAGAATTTCCTGAGCATTTATGCCCTGTGTCCTGTATACTTTTTTCAGCTCTCAGAGCTTTTAAGCTACAACAACCAAACTTGGTACAGACTTTGTCTCTTTTGACAGATTGTTATGACTTTTCTAACTTATCTGACTTACCATATCTATGTACCTAAACGTAGCTATGCCTAGTAACTAATCAAACTCTCTACTCTAGTACACTAGTACAGTGCTTCACAACCACATCCCTTTGTCTGACACATGCATTTCAGGTCTTAGTGTCTGTATAAGGGCTTCAAGAATGTAGTTAGAAAACACTGAACTAGTATCAACCAACTAGAAAAGTGCCTCTCAAACCTGTCCTGGGAACATTTTGAATGTCCCCTCATCTAAAAGTTATGTACAGGTTGCAGGCAAATCAGAATTGTTTTTTTTTGTTTGTTTTTCTTCTTTTTTCTATTTTCAAGCAGACTGTCCGCACTATTAATTGCAAGTAATCAAATCAGGTTTATGTGTCCAGACAACTGACCTATCTGCACGGGTTGCTTTGGTAATGACGTAAGCGTACACACGTATGTGTCGAGCAGTGTTGGGGAATAACTAGTTACATGTAACGGAATTACTGTAATCAGTTACTGAGAAAAATGTGTAATTAAATTACTGTTACTTATGAAAATGTTAACGATTGCAAAGGGGTTACATCTGAATATTTTCACACCACACACACACAGACTGAATGGCATTGTACCAATGTTTCAGAAGTTTAGGACACAGAATAGGACACATGCTTAATTGATAACTGTTTTATTAGGGCCAGAGCACCGAGGTGCGAGGACCCTCTTGGAATTGCTCTGTTTCTTCTTCTTCTTCTTCTTCTTCTTCTTCTTCTTCTTCTTCATCTTCATCATCATCATCTTCTTCTTCTTCTTCTTCTTCTCCTCCAAAGTGAATCGCATTTTGGAGGGCCTAAACATGCTCCAAAACTCATGAAACTTTGCACACGGGTCAGAACTGGCGAAAATTTACATCTGATACGTTTACATCAAGAGCTGATAAAATGTAAAACTGTAACTTGAATGCAATGTAAGTCGCTTTGGATAAAAGCGTCTGCTAAATGTAAATGTAATATGGGTTTCAGAAGTGGGTGTGGCAAAATGGCTCGATAAGCGCCACCTATAATATTTTAAAAGAGTGCGCCTCGAGCTACGTTTTATGTACATGCACGAAAATCGGTACACACGTAACACACCATTACCTACAAAAAGCCTCTTGGTACAAAATCCAAACAGGAAGTACGTTATTTTGAATTTCCTGTTCGATTTTTGTGCAGTTTTGCAATTTCAGGCTTCGTGCTTTGACGAACTCCTCCTACAGTTTTAATCGGATCGTCTTCAAATTTGCTGAGTGTAATCATAAGGCCTTTGCAATGTTAAATTGCGAAGATCTAGAGTTTTCGTCAAGGGGCGTGTCCCTGGGGGCCTGACAAATTTTGATGTTTCGCCATGAAACAGGAAGTTGCTGTAACTCAGGCAAGCAATGTCCGATCTGCCCCAAACTTCACACATTTCATAGGAGTTCAGTCCTGAACACATCTGCATGCTCATATTCAGATATAGTCATAGCGCCACCTGCTGGCAACAGGAAGTGACATGTTTAACACTGTAATGGACTCCTAGGTGCATATTAAAAAGTGTCAACAAGTGATAAATATGCTGGCAGCATGCTACAAGCATACTTAAACATGCTAGCAACACTTAGCTAAGTGCTAAAGCATGCTAGTAATGCAGTGAAACAGGAATTTGCTGTAACTCAGGCATGCTGTGTTCAATCTGCCCCAAATTTAACAAGTTTGATAAGAGGCCTGTCCTGAACACATATACATTCCCGTATTTGGTTATAGTCATAGCGCCACCTGCTGGCAACAGAAAGTGACATGTTTTAGACTGTGATGCACTATTAGCAACACATTAAAATATGCCATTGTGTGCTAAACATGTTAGCAACATGCTCAAACATGTTAGCAACACTTAGCTAAGTGCTAAAGTATGCTACTAACTCCATCAAAAGGAAGTTGTTGTAACTCAGGCATACAATGTCCAATCTGCCTCAAACTTCACATGTTTGATCACAGTCCTGGCCTGAAGACATCTACATCCTCATTCGGTTATAGTGATAGCGAGACCTACTGACAACAGGAAGTGAAATATTTAACACAGTGATGCACTATTAGCAACACGGTAAATTATGCCATTGTGTGCTAAACATGCTAGAATAATAGTCAAACATGCTAGCAACACTTTTCTAAGTGCTAAAGCATGTTATTAATACCATGACACAGGAAGTTGTTGTAACTCATGCATGCAATGTCTTATGTGGCCCAAACTTCACACGTTTTATAATAGTCCTGGCCTAAACACATCAAAAGGCCAAAATTCAGTTAAAATTATAGTGTCACCTGCTGGTGCCAGGAAATGTCTTGTTTCACACTAATTTAAACACGCAATGTCCGATCTGCACCAAACTTCACACATTTTATAATAGCCTTGGCCTGAACACATCTTAAGGCCAATATTCTGTTATAATCATACCACCACCTGCTGGCAACAGTAAATGACTTGTTTTAACTAACTTAAACATGCAATGTTTGATCTGTCCCAAACTTCACATGTTTGGTAGAGTCCTGGCCTGGAACATCTAAAGGCCAATATTCAGTTATAATCATACACCACACCTGCTGGCAAAGTTCACATGTTTGGTAAGAGTCCTGGCCTGAAGACTTCTACATGCCAAAATTCAGTTATAATCATAGCACCACCTGTTGGCAGCAGGAAATTTGGCATATATAAATTACTTTCACATATTCCTCCTATATTTACCACTTTAAAAGCATATTGCCTGCTGTTCGCTGTTTTTCTATGGCCACAGGGTGGCGGTGAGCCCGGGTGCGAGGGCCCATTCATCGCTGCTTGCAGCTTTAATTTCCTATTTGGGTTTATGTATATGTCTCAGTTCTCTGTTTCCCGCCCTCTTGTGTCCATATATGGTTTTTCCTGTTCCTGTCCTTGTTAAGTGTGATTATCAGTTAATTCTTGTCCAGCTGTGTTTGTCTTATTATCTTTGATTATCCTGTGTATTTATAGTCCTGTCTGTTCAGTTAGTGTTGGTCTGGTCTACTCATTACTCCCCGGTGTTCCTGTGTGTCAGCCCTGCCTTGTCTACATTAAAGACTATTATTTTGAAGTTACTCCTCGTCTCTGTGTTCCTCGTTCCTTCCTGCTGTGTGCACCGTGACATTATGCTTTAGTGATGGAAAAATTAAGCTTTGCGAAGCACCGAGGCTTCCCCTCAACTGTATGGTAAAAAGGTTCATTACTCGAAGCTTTTCAAGACGATGCACACTAACGACAACTTGTGGTCAAAAGGTGGAAATAGCTGCCTTTGCGTCCCAGACGACCCAGCCATTTTTGGATTTTTTCAGATAATAAATCAGTTTGTGCTATGAAAATAAAGCAAAGAAAGTATTAACTCTATATAAATTAATCTTTTACTTGTCAGTCATTGTTTTACACAATATATGAATAAATGAGTCTGTGAATAAATTTGTAGAAAAATAGGCAAGAATATATGATATGCATAAATGATCAAAATAAAAGAAGATTATCAGAATGGTCAGCTGAAGTGATTGTGAAGTGGGAATTAATACAAAATGAACATGCACAAAACTACACATGCATATATTTATTCGTATATTGATTTATTCTTATCGAAGAAGTGAGTGACACTTCAAACTGCGCAAGTGGTTCGCGTTATTTGAAACAGAATACGAAGCAGTCACGTGGTTGTATGCTTCCTTCCTTCCCTTCCCAATGCCTTCCCTTCCCCAAGGCATTGTTAGATCCAGTGTCTCCTGTCATAGCTATGCAAAGATTTGATTTCAACAACAGTATCATACAGTGGGGCAAAAAGTATTTAGTCAGCCACCAATTGTGCAAGTTCTCCCACTTAAAAAGATGAGAGAGGCCTGTAATTTTCATCATAGGTATACCTCAACTATGAGAGACAAAATGAGAAAAAAATCCAGAAAATCACATTGTAGTATTTTTAAAGAATTTATTTGCAAATTATGGTGGAAAATAAGTATTTGGTCAATAACAAAATTTCATCTCAATACTTTGTTATATACCCTTTGTTGGCAATGACAGAGGTCAAACGTTTTCTGTAAGTCTTCACAAGTTTTTCACACACTGTTGCTGGTATTTTGGCCCATTCCTCCATGCAGGTCTCCTCTAGAGCAGTAATGTTTTGGGGCTGTCGCTGGGCAACACAAACTTTCAACTCCCTCCAAAGATTTTCGATGGGGTTGAGATCTGGAGACTGGCTAGGCCACTCCAGGACCTTGAAATGCTTCTGAAGCCACTCCTTCGTTGCCAGGCGGTGTGTTTGGGATCATTGTCATGCTGAAAGACCCAGCCACGTTTCATCTTCAATGCCCTTGCTGATGGAAGGAGGTTTTCACTCAAAATCTCACGATACATGGCCCCATTCATTCTTTCGTTTACGGATCAGAGCAT
>NW_026704845.1:0-5000 GCF_012432095.1 Onychostoma macrolepis
TATGTTGCTATTCCAGTCGGGGGTTGTAAGAAAGCTATAAATGCTTCTAGGTTATGCAGCTCATACTGGCTGATCTCATGTCAGTATGCTGGTTTATCCAGTAATTCCTGATGGCTGAATTAGGATATGGGAGGCTGTTCCAGGATCGGCTTTAATGTCCTGTTCCTACAGCTCTATAAATATTTTAGATGGTGGGCAATAACCGTCCCCATAAATGCTCCCTTTAACTGTCTGTGGTACTTACACCAGCCCTATACTGATTTAAAGGCCATTGCAGCTCACATTCTTACCAGGGATAAATTCACAACTGTACCCATTCATTTTCTGCCAGTGAAAGGTCGAGCAGGGTGACTGTCAGGGTGACACCTTGCTGAACTCAGTCAAGCAATAAACCTAGCTGATTTCCAGAGAAGTAGCATAAAGAAATAGATTTGTGATATTTCTATGAATGTAATCATGCCCTGTAAATACATGCATAATAACAATTTAATTCTACGCAATATGACTTTTCAAGAGTCAGTATCATTATTAAGACATATTTGCTTTAGGTGTGCTTTAGAATGCAACAAGACGTGGTCTACTGAAAATTTGTAGTGCTGAGAAGAGAAACGCTGATCATACGTTTTATAATTGTTAGACATTGCTGCCCCCCAATGGTCAAATTTATGTCAGTACAAATATAGCACAAATATTAGACTGTAGCTTTTATGCTATTTCTATTTGTATTTTATTATTTCACTTTATTTAACTTTACACAAATTTTTCCATCGTAAACATTAAGTATTTGCACTAATGTCATTGTACTTTACTTTTCACACATTTTGCTTTGCACAGTTTTTGTCATGCCAATAAAGCACGCGTAAATTGAAAGATTAAACTTAGAGACAATATCTAGACAATAAGCCTAAACCTTCAGAAAAATTCGATTTCTGTTTATTTTCTATTATTTCTTTGGGGTTTGCAATTTTTACAATCTAGCAACCAAAGTGTGTGCTTACATACACTTTAAAACCCTGATCCGTGTGATGATTCTAGCAGTATAAATTAAATAACTCTCGAAATTAAGTTTTAAAATTTAAGGTGCTCAAATAATGTTGTACTGGTGGCTTGCTAGTTTGGGACCGGATGATTTAGTCATTTGTAACTCTCAGTGCTGCAAAAGGCAATAAACACAATATACAATTAATATATACACAGTGAACATATAAGCAGCATAGTGAGAAATAAACATAGGTTTGGTAAAAAATCATCTTTAGGGTTCACTTTTCCCGTATGTCTTCAGTATAAGGCGGAACCTTTGTTCTTCTACTTGTTCTCCCCGGATCGATTCTGAAGTAACATGCGTACGGTTTAGCCTCAATAAATCGCATTTTTGCACTCTCCTTAAAACAGTAGTTGACATAAACGTATGATTTCATTGATGTAATAGTATTTATTAATGTGCTTTTGAGCGAACAGGTGTATTTCGGGCTGTAAACAATTTTTATAAACTTTAAATCTAATGAATTTAAGACCTTGAGATGATATCCGGCTTGCAGTAAGATGTTGGACGTGTGTTTCACTGCACTGTTGTGTATTATGATTGCAACTTCAAACTTGCCAAAAGGCATATGTCTATTTGTAAAATGATTTAAATGCTGACTGATTGGCATCTGTATATGTAAAGACTCCAACACAGGATCCAAGTGGATGGACATGAACCATAATATTCAATTCAGTAAATCTTAGTGGAAAGATTAACATTTCAGAAACCATCAAGCAAGCCTTCTTGAATTCATCATCCCAATGAATGCATGAATAATGCATGAATCAGTCAGTGTATCCCAAAACTGACTTCAACAAGCAAACATTGTCATCCTGAAAGAACTGATCTAACAATGCTGAGGACAAAGGCATTGCCTCTACTCTGTACACAAATAGCGGGTTATCCTTTGGTAGCTCGGAGAGTTCATCAGCTGGCCTCCATCAAACGTGTGTGTGTGCTCCCTGAGAGGAGGCGTCAGGCTCTTCTGTACCCCTTTAACAGTCTGGAGGAGCACCTGTCTTCACAGGTCAGTCAGGAAGAATTCAAGATCTTTTATCCCAGCTTGGAGGAGCTCCGTCAGGCAGAGACACTGTTCACTCCCTCCTCTAAACATAGTATTGACTACTCTACTTCTGCGGTCCGGTTAGACCATGTACCTCTTCTTAAACAGCCAGAGGTAAGATAAGATTGTCTTTAATAGTCATCACTTTATTAAATGATACAGTGGCCTCAAAATTTGTCTGAATTCAAAAAAGTGGGAGAGGAAGAAATATGATTTCGGTTTACATCTGGGTTGTATGTTTATTTTTAGCATTTTAATTAGTTTAGACTGCTTTCATATATTAATATTACATTTATAATATTCATTTTAAGTAATTTGAAGTCATCTTTTGGATCTCTGGTTGAGAACCACTGCACTAGACATTTCAAACTGTGTCTCAGGTTTGATTTGAGTGCTTGTTTGTGTTGCAGGTGTGTTTTATGGGCAGAAGTAACGTGGGGAAATCTTCTCTCATCCGTGCCTTGTTCTCTCTTGCGCCGGAGGTAGAAGTGCGCGTCTCTAAAACTCCGGTGAGTCTGTATGTCTTGGATGTTCTCTGCTGTTCAGTCCTCCATGGTCAGAAATGACTCATTCTCAGTCTTCATTTTCACACAGGGCCACACCAAAAAGCTGAATTTCTTCACTGTGGGAAAGGCCTTTACTCTTGTAGACATGCCGGGGTATGGACACAATGCCCCACGGGACTTTGTAGAGATGGTTGAACCGTACCTTCTAGATCGTCAGAAGTATGTTGAAGTTGATAGTTTTTAAAAAATATATATATATTATTAGTTCACAACAATACTGATATTTGTTTTTGCATGCTTAAACGTAAATGCTAAAGCTTGTCATAAAATTTTTCTTTCTTTGATTTCCTCATTTATGTGTCTCTAGTCTGGTGAGGACATTCTTGCTGGTGGATGGAGGTGCAGGTCTGCAGAAGGCGGATTTAGTTGCTGTGGAGATGTGTGAGGAGTTCAATTTACCTTATGTGGTGAGTTTGTCTCTCATGCTTTTACTGTGACTGTGACTGTCCAGGAGGGGTCGATAGAGTACTATGTGCTCTTATCAACATCTCTGTCTAGATCAGTGGTTTGCAACTAGAGGGCTTTAGACAAAAGTAGGCATCAAAATAAACTAAAACTTGAACACCTGAAACTTGGGATTTTTATTATTATTATTATTCACCTTGTTTCATTAAAGAACCAGAGTTAACACTGTGTAGAAAAACCTGGATGTATGTATAAAAGCCTTACTGTAAAAGTGTGATTTTTAGACAGAATAGTAATAGCATGTGATTTAATAAAATCTTATTACTCCATGAATTTGAGTATTTACAGTTTTACTTTTAGTTTAACAGAGTTTCAATTTTATTATTTGTAGCAAATAACAGCAAAAATAAATAAAAAGAAGCTTTAAGCTTGATCCAAAACACATTCATGAGTAATTTGAATTCCATTCAAAGTCGGATTTTTGAAATAGAAAATTTCACTGTGTACTTTTCACAGTGAGTGTCAGAGAAAGTATCTTGGCATTGTGTCAAGGCCTCTGTTTTTAATGGCAACAGATGTAGATACAACAGTCACTGACTACACAGTCTGGAAAAGGAAAAATAAATAAATAAATACATTTAATTTCTTGTAAAATACCTATGAGGAGAGTCAGTCCTAAAGATTGCGTTTTAAAGAAATCAGAATTGATCACAGTGTGAACAAAGCTAAAAGTACTTTTTCATTTCAAAGGAGGTTTATCCCTCTTTGTATTCCCAAATGAGTATCCACATTTATTGTCTCTTCATTGAAACAATGTTATATATATATATATATATATATATATATATATATATACACACAAACACACACACACATATAAAGGATGACAAAATATAATCTTTTTCTCTCTGTCATGTTTTAGCTGGTGGTAACTAAAATAGACAGAACCCGACAGGGTGCTTTGCTGGCTCTTGCTCTACAGCTTCGGGACTTTATTAAAAATCAAACCAGCACGTGTTTCCCACAGCCATTTCTAGTAAGGTAAGATATGCAGACACACTCTCTTTTGTAATTTATTTTATGTTATGATGATAATAATTTTGTATTCAGAAAAGTTTACACAAACAGGGTTCAACATAGTTTTTTTGTTTGTTTGTTTGATTTTCTGTTTGTCTGGTCAGTGTTCCACTACATATTTTCTTTACAAAAGAAACTTTGCAACAAGCTGGAAAATATAGAGACATAAAGTAACTCCATTAATTCAAAAACACACATTTGCTAAAACACTACTACAAGTCAATTCTGACAAACCTCATTTATGTTAGCCAGCTAAATAACATTTATCTAGGTGTCAAATCAGCAGATTTTGTTTAAAAAAAAATCACAATAACAATGAAAGAGACAATTTATTTATTTTTAAATTAAATTTCAAATAAATGCTGTTCTTTTAAGCTTTACATTCATCAAGGAATCCTGAAAAGAATGCTTTAGGTTCAACCTAAAGAGAATATAAATCTAATAACTTAATAAGAAATGTTTATTGAGTAATGGCTGCTGAAAATGACACTGTTGTGGGTGTCTGCATTCCGGCCATATCATGGATTGTTACACAATTACGGCATCATTGGAATGTTATAAGATATTTCACATGCCATCTTGCTGATGTGCATATGAGAAGTGATGAGTTTATAATGCACACTCATCCTTTGTCACTTCTTTTGGTTTTATGTGAGTGTGCAACTGAAGTACTCTTGATCACCAGCAATTAGATAAATCCTGTTACACAGATATATCAGTGCATCTGACCTGTAATTTTATAAAAACAAGGAAGGTTCTCTCTGATGAAAAATGTTAATGTGATCAGATGGTTATTGACTTGCTGATAAGATAAGGCTAAGAGTTCTGGAAACAGTTGCATTTGCTTTGTGTGTCAAACAGTTTT
>NW_026704846.1:0-2500 GCF_012432095.1 Onychostoma macrolepis
GCGATGTTAGAATAGATGGCCTTTGGCCAATCATTATCATTGATCTAGCTCTACATATAGTCATATGGGCTTCGTTTTTCATCTGGTCATATATTTATTAAAATATACAGTTAAAACGTGCAATTCACACATACAGTGACTTGAATGCAATTCTGTGAGGATCACATTTTTCATTTCTAAAGAAAACAAAAGTTGGATGTTTTGGAGGGACACAGATTTATTAAAATAAATCCATGATATAAAGAAAAAAGGCCTCATTAAAAGACTGAAATAGTTTCTTCAAATTTCTTAGGATAAAAACAAAAAGATTCTCTGCTTTTTAACATTCAAATAACGTTGTCTGCCAAATTAACCAACATGGAAAACAACCATCTATTTTCCAACCCACTGGTCCTGTGTAGAGAATATCAGGTAATTTCACCGTTATATGACAAAGCAATGTTATTTCAATTTGTAAAATGTCATGTAGTATGACTTCAAAATCATAAAGTTTATGGATTAATAGTTCATGATATTTGTAACAATAAATTAGTCTTTCACCGTGAAATGTACAGTACATACAAATATAGGTCTAAGTATGTTATTACTTTTTAATTGAGGGTTATGCCACATGACATTTTTGCTATAGGTTAATGATCCACGATTATGAATACAGTATTAGTATAAAGCATCAGTGTAGAACACATCCTTTCTCTCTGTTTGCCCATTTTATTCTCGTAGGTTTAATAAATGAAAGAGACACCCATAACTGGCTGAAGATACACATGCTTGCATGCATGCCCATGAATATATTTACACTCCATTTGCTGTACCCACTTGATGATTAGACTCGCAGCCTGAAAGTAATGTCTTATGAAAATACGCCGCACGCACTTCTGCCATGTTCCCGATCTAATTTGAAGCCAGTGGAAACTGTCCTTTTTAATCATGACCGAGATCTGGAAGGCCATCAGTAAAACTCAATTATATGCCATGAGCCAGAGAGCAAGCTCAGTGTTTACACTGTAAACCCCGGAAACTCACCTCACTGGCTCTGTTCTACCTGTCACGGAAGCCGTGTCTGTTCCTATATGGTCTCCCCACCCAGTATCAGCCAAGAGAGTGATGAGTACGGCCGTTTCTGCTCCCATCAGTGCAGCATTATCTTAAATCATCAGCAATTTCTCCCTCGTCCTGTCCTGATCTCAATCGTGACCTGCAGCATCTCCTCTGCAGTCCCCCAAGTCCGCTCCCAGTCGGCCCATGGCCAGCCGTTTATTTCATAGCTGTGTGCTCATGCTCTTATCGGGCCAAGAAAGAAACTGTATTTGGAGTTATCTGATGGGCCTTCATGGGGTGCCAGGCACACAGCAGTCACAGTTGGATTACACGCGATTCCCACATGAAGTCATGCTTTTGAGATAATGAAATTCAGTCCTAAGGATAAAGTTGGTGAGGGAAAAGACTGGGCAATTACTCAGACCTGTTATTTTGCTACATATAGGTCGGAGGGATAATGGGCGTCCACCTCTGTTCACACAGTACGGCATCTACTCATGCTTTTAGTTCGTGTAACTGAGAGAACACAATGTATTGTTCTTGCTTGAAAGGCTGCAGGAAGTTTTCTATTCTATTCTGTATTCTAGCAGTTTTATAAGTTTACATTTTTTATCCTGCAGATTACCGTTCTCTTTTTTTTTGCAGTGCAAATACATCCAGAGATCTATTAATATGTGTTCAAACGATGCTGGCATTATCATTAAGGGAACAGATTGCTGATATGGTGGTATTAAGATTAAAGTAACACTGCAGATTTTTGCTATAAAGTTAGCTATGATGACATTTACGGAAATGGTTGAACGGATGAGGCAAAATGAAATAATTGTCACCTGGGGAAAGGAAACACATTGTTTACGACCTTGGCTTTTATGCACTTTTCCTGTTCCGAACATCTGATGACCAAATATATACATTTTCAGCCACCCAATATTATGTCTCAAACAAGTAAGTACGTTTCCTCTCCGCAGGGAGTTTTTGGTATGAGTCCACCGGTTTATAATGAGGTATGAGAGTAAATGCTGAAAAATACAGAATCAATAGCTGGAAAATGTGAAAACGGCGCTGTCTGAAAGATGAAATGAAAATACTACAAATTAGGCAGCATGTTTTATATTCTGGTGTTGTAAATCAGTAACAACTTCATAAAAAAAAAAAGAGATTCATATTCATACCTGGCACTTCAGTTGAAACGTTACCAAATGGATGAGAAGAAAAAAAATAAAAATCTATCAACAAAGAGAAAATAAATTGACAGAATGAAGCTTCACTAACTCAATCAAATCAAAGAATAATTTATCATAAATCCAATGATGAAATTTCTATCCGCCATATGCCAGAGATGGAAAATGTCAAGGAGTCAGGAATAGATTTGCAATAGTGTATACGTTACTCTCTCAAGCCAGTGTCACTGCGAGGACTCCGGTTGTTATACTGCCAGACAAGCTCCATTTTATATCCAAAA
>NW_026704847.1:0-4990 GCF_012432095.1 Onychostoma macrolepis
ACCATATTTCTGGTGTTATCTTTCAAACTAATCTAACTAATTTGATCGTTCGCCTTTAAAAACCGCGAGTGCAGCTTGTTAGCCCGTTAGCTTGTCACTTGCGGTTCCATTTGCATTCTATTCGCGCCTATTATTATTTTATTTTTTCCTCGCTCCGTTTTCACGAGCTCATCAAACAACAGTGGTAAGTTAAGTTGGTATCATTCATCAATCAAGGTGAGTAATGGCTTCTTCTCCTGCTATTGTTGTTTGCACTGTCTGCCACATGTATAGTTTATCTGTCTCTGTCAGCAGCGAGGATTCACATGTGATAAATGCAGGGAAATAGTTAGGCTGACAGAGAAGGTTTTAGAACTAGAGACACGCATCCAAACTTTAGTTGAGGACAGTAAGAATGTGAGGGCTGTAGATACTGCTTTGGATGCGACTAGCTCAGGAGTCCTGTACATTGTTCGGTTTCGGTTGAGCCCGTGCAGCAGGGCAACTGGGTGGGGTCAAAACACCACTCTTCCGTTCGATCAGAACATCAAACAGGTTCTCCCCACTCAGTGAAGCACCCACTGAGAAACCTGATGAAAGTGCTCTAGTTATTGGCGATTCTATTATGCGAACGTGAAAATAGAGACACCAGCCACCATAGTCCATTGTTTCCCAGGAGCCAGAGCGCCTGACATCTTGGCAAATTTAAAAGTGCTGACTAATGCTAAACGTAAATTCAGTAAGATTGTTATCCGCGTCGGCGCTAATGATGTTAGGTTGCTTGGAGATCACCAAAAATAATGTTAAAGAGGTGTGTGAACTTGCAAGTACGATGTCAGACACTGTAATATGCTCTGGTCCGCTCCCTGCTTACCGGGGTGATGAGATTCATAGCAGACTGTCGTCACTCAATGGCTGGATGTCTAAGTGGTGCCCGCAAAATAACATAGGCTTTATAGACAATTGGAAGAATTTTTGGGGCAGACCTGACCTGTTGAAAAGAGATGGTGTTCATCCCTCCTGGGGTGGTGCCGCTCTTCTCTCTAGAAATATGGCACATAGTCTTAGAGTTTGTACCTGACTAACTGGAGCCCAGGTCTGGAAGCAGACAGACTGGCTAAACCGATCGTCTGCTAGCCGCCTCACGTCACCAAAGTCAGTTAACTCTCAGCAGATAGAATCTTTTTCATCTAGATATCACGCTATAGAGACTGTGTCTGTTCCCGAACTAGAAAATACAGAAAACATCCAAACCAAAGTAATAGTAACAATTTAATTGATGTTCAACAAATAAAAAAACGATATAATACAGATAAACACATGATAAAGCTTGGCTTATTGAATATTAGATCCCTTTCTTCAAAAGCACTTTTTGTAAATGATATGTTCACTGACCATAAACTAGATGTGCTTTGTTTGACAGAAACCTGGCTAAAACAAGATGATTACATTACTTTAAACGAGTCTACACCCCAAGATTACTGTTACAAACATGAACGCGTCCAAAAGGTAAAGGGGAGGTGTTGCTACAATTTATAGAAATATTTTCAGTATCTCTCAGAGGTCAGGTTTCAAGTATAATTCGTTCAAGTAATGGTGCTTCATATAACGTTATCCAAAGAAACAAGTGTTAATGATAAACCCCTGTGATGTTTGTACTGGCTACTGTATACAGGCCACCAGGGCACCATACAGACTTTATTAAAGAATTTTCTGATCTTCTATCGGAGTTAGTGCTGACTGCAGATAAAGTCCTAATCGTTGGTGATTTTAATATCCATGTTGATAATGAAAGAGATTTGTTGGGATCAGCATTTATAGACATTCTAAACTCTATTGGTGTTAAACAACACGTGTCAGGACCTACTCATTGTCGAAATCATACTCTAGATTTAATACTGTCACATGGAATTGATGTCAGTGGCGTTGAAATTTTACAGCAGAGCGATGATATCTCAGATCATTATCTAGTCTCCTGTATATTCCATATAGCTAAAGCTGTAAAGCCAACTTCTTGTTACAAATATGGTAGAACCATCACTTCTACCACAAAAGACTGCTTTATAAATAATCTTCCTGACTTATCTCAGTTCCTCAGCATATCCAATAGCTCAGAACAACTTGATGATGTAACAGGAACTATGGACTCTCTCTTTTCTAGCACTTTAGATGCGGTTGCTCCTTTACGCTTAAGGAAGATTAAGGATAAGAGTCCAACACCGTGGTATAATGAGCACACCGCCCTAAAGAGAGCAGCCGGAAAATGGAGCGCAGCTGGAGGAAAACTAAATTAGAGGTATTTCGTTTAGCTTGGCGGAAAGTACCCTATCCTACAGAAAAGCATTAAAACTGCTAGATCTGATTACTTTTTCTCTTCTAGAAGAAAACAAACATAACCCTCGGTATTTATTCAATACAGTAACTAAATTAACGAAAAATCAAGCATCAACAGGTGTTGGCATTTCCCAAGAGCATAGCAGTAATGACTTTATGAACTACTTCACTTCCAAGATCGATACTATCAGAGATAAAATTGTATCCTTGCAGCCGTCAGCTACAGTATCGCATCAGATAGCGCACTATAGATCCCCTGAGGAACAATTTCATTCATTCTCTACTGTGGGAGAGGATAGAATTGTATAAACTTGTTAAATCATCTAAACCAACAACATGTATGTTAGACCCGATTCCATCTAAACTACTAAAAGAGCTGCTTCCAGAAGTCATAGATCCTCTTTGGCTATTATTAATTCATCATTGTCATTAGGATATGTCCCCAAAACCTTCAAATTGGCTGTTATTAAGCCTCTCATTAAAAACCACAACTTGACCCCAAAGATCTAGTTAATTACAGACCGATCTCAAATCTCCTTTTCTGTCAAAGATACTAGAAAGGTAGTATCCTCACAATTATATTCCTTCCTAGAGAAAATGATATCTGTGAGGAATTCCAGTCAGGATTTAGATCGTATCATAGTACTGAGACTGCTCTCATTAGAGTTACAAATGACCTGCTTCTATCATCTGATCGTGGTTGTATCTCTTTATTAGTTCTACTGGATCTTAGCGCTGCGTTCGACACTATCGATCACAACATTCTTTTGAATAGACTAGAAAACTTTGTTGGCATTAGTGGAAGTGCCTTAGCATGGTTCAAATCGTACTTATCTGACCGCCATCAGTTCGTAGCAGTGAATGAAGAGGTATCATATCGATCACAAGTGCAGTATGGAGTACCTCAAGGCTCAGTACTAGGGCCGTTACTTTTCACGCTTTATATGTTACCCTTGGGAGATATTATCAGGAGACATGGTGTTAGCTTTCACTGTTATGCTGATGATACTCAGCTCTATATTTCTTCGCCCGGTGAAACACACCAAATTGAGAAACTAACGGAATGCATAGTCGATATAAAAACTGGATGACAAATAATTTTTACTGCTAAATTCTGAAAAACAGAGGTGTTAATTATCGGACCTAAAAACCCCACATGTAATAACCTAGAACATTATCTAACACTTGACGGCTGCTCTGTCAATTCTTCTTCATCAGTCAGGAACCTAGGTGTGCTGTTCGATAGCAATCTGTCATTTGAAAGCCATGTTTCTAGCATCTGTAAAACTGCATTTTTCATCTCAAAAGCATATCTAAATTGCGACCAATGCTCTCAACGTCAAATGCAGAAATGTTAATTCATGCGTTTATGACCTCAAGGTTAGACTATTGTAATGCTTTATTAGGTGGTTGTTCTGCACGCTTGATCAACAAACTACAGTTAGTCCAAAATGCAGCAGCTAGAGTCCTTACTAGAACCAGGAAATATGACCATATTAGCCCGGTTCTGTCAACACTGCACTGGCTCCCTATCAAGCATTGGATAGATTTTAAAATCTTGTTAATTACTTATAAAGCCCTGAATGGTTTAGCTCCTCAGTACTTGAGCGAGCTCTTATCGCATGATATAGTCCTCCACGTCCGCTGCGTTCTCAAAACTCTGGCCGTTTGATAATACCTAGAATATCAAAATCGACTGGGCGGCAGATCCTATTCCTATTTAGCACCCAAACTCTGGAACAGTCTACCTAACACTGTTCGGGAGGCAGACACACTCTGTCAGTTTAAATCTAGATTAAAGACCCATCTTTTAGCCTGGCTTACACATAACGCATTAATACGCTTCTATTATTCAAATCCGTTAAAGGATTGTTAGGCTGCATTAATTAGATCAACCGAACCGGGAACACTCCCATAACACACGATGTACTGGTTACATCGTCAAGTTGAATGGCATCTACGCTAATATTTGTTTGTTTCTTTCCTAGTCTGTTTCTCAGTCCGTATCCGATCAGATGGTGGATCAGCACCAAGAGATGATGTCTACAGCCCTGATTGTCAGCGGAGACCAGGACACCCAGATGACCCCCAGAGATATATCCTAGATATATCAACCAAAAATAACAAAATAACTAAAATATAATAAAATACCTAACTACATAATACTACTATTGTTAGAAATTGCAACAAAATTAAAATAGAAATATAAACTTTTGAACTGCGGGTTTCGTCTGGTCAGAGGAGAACTGGCCCCGACTGAGCCTGGTTTCTCCCAAGGTTTTTTCTCCATTCTGTCACAGAGGAGTTTTGGTTCCTTCGCTGTCGCCTCTGGCTTGCTCAGTTGGGGACACTTAATTTCTAGCGATTATCGCCGATTTGATTGCACAGCTACTATTTAAACTAAACTGAGCTAGACAATGACATCTCTGAATTCAATAATGAAATGCCTTTAACTGAAAATTGAGTGTTTAATCTTATCATTATACATTACTGACACTCTATCCTCCAATTTGATACTGTTAAGTGCTTTGACACAAATCTCTTGGTGCTGATCCACAGACTAGGAAAGAAACAGACAAATATTAGCGTAGATGCCATTCTACTTACGATGTAACGAGTACATCGTGTGTTATGGGAAGTGTTCCCGGTTCGGTTGATCTAATTAATGCAGCCTAAC
>NW_026704848.1:0-4989 GCF_012432095.1 Onychostoma macrolepis
CTGGACTATGTTCTAGAAGTCTACCTGGACTATGTTCTTGGGAGCAGTCTACCTGGACTATGTTCTTGGGAGCAGTCTACCTGGACTATGTTCTTGAGCAGTCTACCTGGACTATGTTCTAGGGAGCAGTCTACCTGGACTATGTTCTGGGAGCAGTCTACCTGGACTATGTTCTGGGAGCAGTCTAAGCAGTCTACCTGGACTATGTTCTGGAGCAGTCTATCAAGGTGCAGTCTACCTGGACTATGTTCTGGAGCAGTCTACCTGGACTATGTTCTAGGGAGCAGTCTACAAGGGAGCAGTCTTCTGGACTGTTCTGGACATTCTTTCTAGGGATGTCTGACAGTCTACCAAGGGAGCTGTCTGACAAAGCAGTCTACCAAGGGAGCAGTCTACCTGGACTATGTTCTAGGGAGCAGTCTACCTGGACTATGTTCAGGTCTATCTAGGAGCAGTCTACCTGGACTATGTTCTGAGCAGTCTACCTGGACTATGTTCTTGAGCAGTCTACCTGGACTATGTTCTTGGGAGCAGTCTACCTGGACTATGTTCTTGGGAGCAGTCTACCTGGACTATGTTCTAGGAGCAGTCTACCTGGACTATGTTCTTGGGAGCAGTCTACCTGGACTATGTTCTGAGTCTACCTGACAGTCTCTGGAGCAGTCTACAAGGGAGCAGTCTACAAGGGGCAGTCTACCTGGACTATGTTCTAGGGCAGTCTACCTGGACTATGTTCTGGGGTGCAGTCTACCTGGACTATGTTCTGGGGTGCAGTCTACCTGGACTATGTTCTAGGGTGCAGTCTACCTGGACTATGTTCTGGGGGCAGTCTACCTGGACTATGTTCTGGGGGCAGTCTACCTGGACTATGTTCTAGAGCAGTCTACCTGGACTATGTTCTTGGGAGCAGTCTACCTGGACTATGTTCTTGGGAGCAGTCTACCTGGACTATGTTCTTGGGGCAGTCTACCTGGACTATGTTCTTGGGAGCAGTCTACCTGGACTATGTTCTGGGAGCAGTCTACCTGGACTATGTTCTCAGTCAAAGGGAGCAGTCTACCTGGACTATGTTCTGAGCAGTCTAGGAGCAGTCTACCTGGACTATGTTCTAGGGAGCAGTCTACCTGGACTATGTTCTGGAGCAGTCTGGACTATGTTCTAGGAGCAGTCTACCTGGACTATGTTCTGGGAGCAGTCTACCTGGACTATGTTCTGGGAGCAGTCTACCTGGACTATGTTCTGGGAGCAGTCTACCTGGACTATGTTCTGGGAGCAGTCTACCTGGACTATGTTCTAGAGCAGTCTACCTGGACTATGTTCTAGAGCAGTCTACCTGGACTATGTTCTTGGGAGCAGTCTACCTGGACTATGTTCTTGGGAGCAGTCTACCTGGACTATGTTCTTGGGAGCAGTCTACCTGGACTATGTTCTGAGAGCAGTCTACGGACTGTCTGACAGGGGCAGTCTACCTGGACTATGTTCAGGAGCAGTCTACCTGGACTATGTTCTAGAGCAGTCTACTGGACTGTCTACCAGGGGCAGTCTACCTGGACTATGTTCTGGGAGCAGTCTACCTGGACTATGTTCTTGAGCAGTCTACCTGGACTATGTTCTGGGAGCATTCTATCAAGCAGTCTACCTGGACTATGTTCTTGGAGCAGTCTACCTGGACTATGTTCTGGAGCAGTCTACCTGGACTATGTTCTTGAGCAGTCTACCTGGACTATGTTCTGGGAGCAGTCTATCAGGGGTCTACCTGGACTATGTTCTATGCATTCTATCAAGGGCAGTCTACCTGGACTATGTTCTAGAGCAGTCTACCTGGACTATGTTCTGGGAGCAGTCTACCTGGACTATGTTCTTGGGAGCAGTCTACCTGGACTATGTTCTTGGGAGCAGTCTACCTGGACTATGTTCTTGGGAGCAGTCTACCTGGACTATGTTCTTGGGAGCAGTCATCAAGGTGCAGTCTACCTGGACTATGTTCTGGGAGCAGTCTACCTGGACTATGTTCTTGGAGCAGTCTACCTGGACTATGTTCTTGGGGCAGTCTACCTGGACTATGTTCTTGGGAGCAGTCTACCTGGACTATGTTCTTGGGAGCAGTCTACCTGGACTATGTTCTGGGAGCAGTCTACCTGGACTATGTTCTAGGGAGTCTACCTGGACTATGTTCTGGGGAGCAGTCTACCTGGACTATGTTCTGGGGAGCAGTCTACCTGGACTATGTTCTGGGGAGCAGTCTACCTGGACTATGTTCTAGGGAGCAGTCTACCTGGACTATGTTCTAGGGAGCAGTCTACCTGGACTATGTTCTAGGGAGCAGTCTATCAAGGGTGCATTCTACCTGGACTATGTTCTGGGAGCAGTCTACCTGGACTATGTTCTTGGGCAGTCTACCTGGACTATGTTCTTGAGCAGTCTACCTGGACTATGTTCTTGGGAGCAGTCTACCTGGACTATGTTCTTGGGAGCAGTCTACCTGGACTATGTTCTTGGGAGCAGTCTACCTGGACTATGTTCTTGGGAGCAGTCTACCTGGACTATGTTCTGAGCAGTCTACCTGGACTATGTTCTAGGGAGCAGTCTCTGGACTATGTTCTAGGGAGCAGTCCTGGACTATGTTCTAGGGAGCAGTCTACCTGGACTATGTTCTAGGGAGCAGTCTACCTGGACTATGTTCTGAGCAGTCTACCTGGACTATGTTCTGGGGAGCAGTCTGTCAAGGTGCACTGGACTATGTTCTAGGAGCATTCATCAAGGGTGCAGTCTACCTGGACTATGTTCTTGGGAGCAGTCTACCTGGACTATGTTCTTGGGAGCAGTCTACCTGGACTATGTTCTTGGGAGCAGTCTACCTGGACTATGTTCTAGGAGCAGTCTACAAGGGAGCTGTCTGACAAGGGAGCAGTCTACCTGGACTATGTTCTTGGAGCAGTCTACCTGGACTATGTTCTCAGTCTGGACTGTCTGACAAGGGGCAGTCTACCTGGACTATGTTCTTGGGAGCAGTCTACCTGGACTATGTTCTGAGCAGTCTACCTGGACTATGTTCTAGGAGCAGTCTACCTGGACTATGTTCTAGGAGCATTCTATCAAGGGTGCAGTCTACCTGGACTATGTTCTGGGAGCAGTCTACCTGGACTATGTTCTCTGGAGCAGTCTACCTGGACTATGTTCTTGGGAGCAGTCTACCTGGACTATGTTCTAGAGCAGTCTATCAAGGGAGTCTACCTGGACTATGTTCTGGGGAGCAGTCTACCTGGACTATGTTCTGGGGAGCAGTCTACCTGGACTATGTTCTTGGGAGCAGTCTACCTGGACTATGTTCTTGGGGAGTCTACCTGGACTATGTTCTTGGGAGCAGTCTACCTGGACTATGTTCTTGGGAGCAGTCTACCTGGACTATGTTCTTGGGAGCAGTCTACCTGGACTATGTTCTTGGGAGCAGTCTACCTGGACTATGTTCTTGGGAGCAGTCTACCTGGACTATGTTCTTGGGAGCAGTCTACCTGGACTATGTTCTTGGGAGCAGTCTACCTGGACTATGTTCTGGAGCAGTCTACCTGGACTATGTTCTAGAGCAGTCTACCTGGACTATGTTCTTGGGAGCAGTCTACCTGGACTATGTTCTAGGAGCAGTCTACCTGGACTATGTTCTGGGGAGCAGTCCATCAAGGGAGCAGTCTACCTGGACTATGTTCTAGGAGCAGTCTATCAAGGTGCAGTCTACCTGGACTATGTTCAAGCAGTCTACCTGGACTATGTTCTTGGGAGCAGTCTACCTGGACTATGTTCTTGAGCAGTCTACCTGGACTATGTTCTAGAGCAGTCTACCTGGACTATGTTCTAGGAGCAGTCTACCTGGACTATGTTCTAGGAGCAGTCTATCAAGGGTGCAGTCTACCTGGACTATGTTCTAGGGAGCAGTCTATCAAGTGCAGTCTACCTGGACTATGTTCTGAGCAGTCTACCTGGACTATGTTCTTGGAGCAGTCTATCAAGGGCAGTCTACCTGGACTATGTTCTTGAGCAGTCTACCTGGACTATGTTCTAGGGAGCAGTCTATCAAGGGTGCAGTCTACCTGGACTATGTTCTGAGCAGTCTACCTGGACTATGTTCTTGGGAGCAGTCTACCTGGACTATGTTCTAGGAGCAGTCTACCTGGACTATGTTCTTGGGAGCAGTCTACCTGGACTATGTTCTTGGGAGCAGTCTACCTGGACTATGTTCTGGGAGCAGTCTACCTGGACTATGTTCTGGAGCATTCTATCAAGGGTGCAGTCTACCTGGACTATGTTCTTGGGAGCAGTCTACCTGGACTATGTTCTAGCAGTCTACCTGGACTATGTTCTGGGAGCAGTCTACCTGGACTATGTTCTGGGAGCAGTCTATCAAGGGCAGTCTACCTGGACTATGTTCTGGGAGCATTCTAATGAGTTACATCGCTTCTAATGATTGGAAAATCCGTTTGTACTTCGTGTCAGAAACAGCGCGAGTGCTTGGAGTACATCTGCATGTCAGAAATATACCGGGGCATCAGTTTACTGTCCGCATCCACTGTAGATAATATATATAATGGGTTCTATATGTTGTCGAGTCGCGCGCGCCGCAGGTTTTGCCGAGGATGAATCCGAGAGTGGAAGAGCTCCGGAGAACAACTACGCTGTGTGTCTTACAAGAGAATAAGACCAGCAAGCAAGGTAAAAATATATGTACGTTTGTCTGTGTGTTTGTGTCAGATTTGTGCACACCAGTTTAACTCGTAACATTTACTCGTCAACATGGCGATTTACAGAACTTTACTATGGTAAACTGCGCTGCCGTTTCAAACGTCTTTTGTCAGCTTATTGAATTAAGTTACCGAATTAAAATTGTTTTTAACGAGCAACACTTATCTTATATTAACATTAGGTTAACTAATGTGAAATTTAGTTCAGGTCTTAGTAGTTAATGTTGGGCGGTAGCCTGTTGAGATAATAAAATCC
>NW_026704849.1:0-4031 GCF_012432095.1 Onychostoma macrolepis
CATATGCTCTTACAAATAAAGAAAGTTGAAAGGTGAGAAATGTGCTTCACGATGCCATAGAAGAACCATTTTGTCTAAATGGTTGCATAAAGAACTTTTAACATCTGAAGAACTGGTTCTATGGCATTGCTGTGAAGAACCTTTTAAGCACCTTTATTTTTAAGAGTGTAGCTTAGCAGGTTTGAGGTCATTGTCAGTGCTACTGAAAACAAGCATTTGTGCTGTTGGACTTTTGACTCAAAACAGACATATACCTCTTGTGACAACTGTCCTGAATGGTCTCCATAAAATGTCTAACAGATCAGTAACTCATATACATTAAGTTACTGTACATCTTTCATTCGTATTTTAAAGTAGCCAAGTGAGTTATTTAATGTAATGCACACAAGCTGTTTGGATGGGCACAATATAATGATGTTGTTTTCATTCATATAAGTTTTCATGAAGTGTTAAAAAATTATTTGTATTACGTAAGATATTATGTAATTATTAAACAAAAGGACTACTGGAATTCGTTAACAGTCGATGCTGTAATTGCATGTTATAACCTCGGGTTTCCACAGACTTACTGTATGCCAGTGGCGGTTTATTGACAGTACATTCACGTTCATGACAGAGTCAGATTGTGAGGAGGCTGGTTAATGTGTCACTGGCATATGCTCTGAAAAAGTGCAGTGATTCGGACGGTCCACCGCTTTTTACAGCGGGGTTAAGTTGGTTTTGTTTTCGATATTCGTGACACATTCAGCGATAAACGCCAATAACTTCAAAACGACTTGTCCTAAAAAAGTCTAAACGGTGTGACCGTCAAAAGGGCAAAGCTGATCATGTTTCACAGCCTTCTTTTTCAGTATTTTCACTCTATATAATAAGCACTGTCCCGCACAAGCCGCGCAATGTGCATTAAGCCGAGAGAACTCGCTCTCAGCGGAGCTTTCAGTAAGGGACCGTGGGGAAAGTGCAAGTTTTCTTCGTTTTTTGCTATAGCTCAGTAGACGTTGTTTTTGTAATAGCTTCGTAGTTAAAGGGCCTATATTTTTATTTTTTTTTTTTTTATTTAACCTTTATTTAACCAGGAAAAGTCCCATTGAGTTACAATAACTCTTCTCCCAGGGAGTCCTGGCCAAGATAGGCGGCACAAAGTTGCAAAGAAAGAAAACATTAAAAAGACAGGACAAAAATAAAATAAAATGTTCATACTACACAACAAATCGCTATACATAGACTATACATATACAAACAAAACATTATGTTTAACTTAAGTAAATACAAGCATATAATTTAAAGGGTACCTAGTTTAAAAACAATTACAACGTTCAGTCAGAGTTGACTTTAAAAGGTTTTTAAAAATATGAATAGATGGAAGTGATTCTAGTTTTAAGGTGTTTTGGAGTTCATTCCAAACATCTGGTGCATATGATGAAAAAGCTTTTTTTCCAAATTCTGTTTTTGTTGATGGAATAATTAATAATAATTTTTTTGACAACCTTGTTCTGTAAACACTGTTTTGGTAAGTAAGTAAATTTGAAATGTAAATGGGTAATTTACCCATTAGTGCTTTGGCAATAAAAATCAATAAATGAAGTTTCCTTCTGAGAGAGAGGGAGGGCCATTTTACAGTTTCATACAGAGTGCAGTGGTGAGTCCTAGCTGTTGCATCTGTAATGAAACGTAAGGCAGAGTGATATAATACATCTAATTTTTTTAATAAAAATAAGGTAGAGTGCATATAAATTAAATCACCATAATCCAAAACTGTTAAGAATGAACCCTGCACCAACCTTTTCCTTGCTGAATAAGGAAAACACCTCTTTAATCTAAAATAAAAACCTAACTTAGGTCTGAGTTTTTTTAAAAGGCTTTCAATATGGACCCTAAAAGACAATTTATCATCAATCCAAATACCTAGATATTTGTAAGAAATCACTCTCTCTATTGGAGTACCACTTTGTGTTAAAATAGTGAAATCCATAGGAGAGTGTGAACGTGTAAAGACCATAAATTTAGTTTTTTTAGCATTTAATACCAATTTTAATCCTATCAGAGATTTTTGTACCTGATTAAAGGCAGATTGTAAATGATAAATTGCTTCCTTCAATGATGTAGCAGAAGTGTACAAAATAGTGTCATCTGCGAAGAAATGAGCCTTTGTTTGATTCAGATGTTCACCTAAATTATTTATATAAATAGAAAATAAAATAGGACCCAAAACTGATCCTTGGGGAACACCCATTTTTACTTCTAGCAATGATGAGGTACAGTTATCTAATGTCACACACTGAGTTCTACCACTCAGGTAATCATAAAACCAGTTAAGCACAGTGCTACTAAAACCTATGTTTTGCAATCTTTGCAGAAGGAGATTATGGTCAACGGTATCAAATGCTTTAGATAAGTCAATGAATAGGGCAGCACAAGACTTTTTGCCATCTAAAGCATTAACAATATAATTTGTAACAGAGGTTACAGCCGTAATTGTACTGTGTCCTTTCCGGAAACCAGACTGAGTGGAACTTAAAATACAGTTATCAGCTAAAAAATGTTTGAGTTGCTCATTTATAAGAGACTCCAATAGTTTAGACAAGACAGACATGAGACCAGTTCCATTCAATAGAGGGGGACAGTGGACATCTTTCACAACCTTCCATTTTACCCCTAGTGGCTGATTAGGGAATTGCATGTCCAAAATTAACATTCTTTTTGCAATAACTTTTGTCAGCAGGAAGATGGAGACATGAGAAAAGTGTCAATCAACAGAGGGGGACAGTGGACATTTTTCACAACCTTCCATTTTACCCTTAGTGGCTGATTACGGAATTGCATGTCCAAAATTAACATTATTTTTGCAATAACTCTCGTCAGCAGGAAGATAGAGACATGAGAAAAGTGTCAATCAACAGAGGGGGACAGTGGACATTTTTCACAACCTTCCATTTTACCCTTAGTGGCTGATTACAGAATTGCATGTCCAAAATTAACATTCTTTTGCAATAACTTTTGTCAGCAGGAAGATAGAGACATGAGAATAGTGTCAATCAATAGAGGGGACAGTGGACATTTTCACAACCTTCCATTTTACCCTAGTGGCTGATTAGGGAATTGCATGTCCAAAATTAACATTCTTTTTGCAATAACTTTTGTCAGCAGGAAGATAGAGACATGAGAATAGTGTCAATCAATAGAGGGGGACAGTGGACATTTTTCACAACCTTCCATTTTACCCTTAGTGGCTGATTACGGAATTGCATGTCCAAAATTAACATTCTTTTTGCAATAACTTTTGTCAGCAGGAAGACAGAGACATGAGAAAAGTGTCAATCAATAGAGGGGGACAGTGGGCCTTTTTCAGAACCTTCTGTTTTACCCCTACTGATAGAAAAGGGAATTGCATGTCCAAAATTAACATTCTTTTTGCAATAACTTTTGTCAGCAGGAAGATAGAGACATGAGAAAAGTGTCAATCAATAGAGGGGGACAGTGGGCCTTTTTCAGAACCTTCTGTTTTACCCCTACTGATAGAAAAGAGAATTGCATGTCCAAAATTAACATTCTTTTTGCAATAACTTTTGTCAGCAGGAAGATGGAGACATGAGAACAGTGTCAATCAACAGAGGGGGACAGTGGACATTTTTCACAACCTTCCATTTTACCCTTAGTGGCTGATTACGGAATTGCATGTCCAAAATTAACATTATTTTTGCAATAACTCTCGTCAGCAGGAAGATAGAGACATGAGAAAAGTGTCAATCAACCGAGGGGGACAGTGGACATTTTTCACAACCTTCCATTTTACCCTTAGTGGCTGATTACAGAATTGCATGTCCAAAATTAACATTATTTTTGCAATAACTCTCGTCAGCAGGAAGATAGAGACATGAGAATAGTGTCAGTCAATAGAGGGGGACAGTGGACATTTTTCACAACCTTCCATTTTACCCCTATTTGTCAATGGTTTATTGGAAGTTGTCTAACTTATTTAACCTAAAATACCCGCTGTACTGTTAATGGGTGACGCCACTTACAGAAGCACG
>NW_026704850.1:0-4009 GCF_012432095.1 Onychostoma macrolepis
ACATAGTCCAGATAGACTGCCCCTTTTTAGACTGCTCCCTAGAACATAGTCCAGATAGGCTGCTACCTAGAACATAGTCCAGATAGACTGCTCCTTTAGACTGCTCCTAGAACATAGTCCAGATAGACTGCTCCCTAGAACATAGTCCAGATAGAGCGGCTTCCTTTATAGAATGCTCCCTAGAACATAATCCAGATAGACTGCTCCCTAGAACATAGTCCAGATAGGCTGCTCCCTTTAGACTGCTCCCTAGAACATAGTCCAGATAGACTGCTCCTAGAACAACATAGTCCAGATAGACAGACTGCTCCAGAACATAGTCCAGATAGGCTGCTCCTAGAACATAGTCCTGACAGGTAGAATATAGTCCAGATAGGCTGCTCCTTTGGTAGACTGCTCCCTTGAACATGGTCTGCTTGCTCCCTTGAACATGGTCCTGGTAGACTGCTCCTTTGTTAGACTGGTCTGAACATGGTCCTGGTAGACTGCTCCTTTGGTAGACTGCTCCCTAGAACATAGTCCAGATAGACTGCTCCCTAGAACATAGTCCAGATAGACTGCTCCCTAGAACATAGTCCAGATAGACTGCTCCCTTTTTAGACTGCTCCCTAGAATATAGTCCAGATAGGCTGCTCCCTAGAACATAGTCCAGATAGACTGCTCCCTTTTTAGACTGCTCACTAGAACATAGTCCAGATAGGCTGCTACCTAGAACATAGTCCAGATAGACTGCTCCCTTTTAGACTGCTCCCTAGAACATAGTCCAGATAGACTGCTCCCTAGAACATAGTCCAGATAGGCTCCCTCAGAACATAGTCCAGATAGACTGCTCCTTTTAGAATGCTCCCTAGAACATAGTCCAAATAGACTGCTCCCTTTTTAGACTGCTCCCTAGAACATAGTCCAGATAGACTGCTCCCTAGAACATAGTCCAGATAGGCTGCTCCCTAGAACATAGTCCAGATAGACTGCTCCCTTTTTAGAATGCTCCCTAGAACATAGTCCAAATAGACTGCTCCCTTTTTAGACTGCTCCCTAGACCATAGTCCAGATAGACTGCTCCCTAGACCATAGTCCAGATAGACTGCTCCCTAGACCATAGTCCAGATAGACTGCTCCCTAGACCATAGTCCAGATAGACTGCTCCCTAGACCATAGTCCAGACTGCTCCCTAGAACATAGTCCAGATAGACTGCTCCTAGACCATAGTCCAGATAGACTGCTCCTAGACATAGTCCAGATAGACTGCTCCCTAGACCATAGTCCAGATAGACTGCTCCCTAGACCATAGTCCAGATAGACTGCTCCCTAGACCATAGTCCAGATAGACTGCTCCCTTTTTAGACTGCTCACTAGAACATAGTCCAGATAGGCTGCTCCCTTTTTAGACTGCTCCCTAGAACATAGTCCAGATAGGCTGCTACCTAGAACATAGTCCAGATAGACTGCTCCCTTTTTAGACTGCTCCCTAGAACATAGTCCAGATAGACTGCTCCCTAGACCATAGTCCAGATAGACTGCTCCCTAGAACATAGTCCAGATAGACTGCTCCTAGACTGCTCACCTAGAACATAGTCCAGATAGGCTGCTCCTAGAACATAGTCCAGATAGACTGCTCCTTTTAGACTGCTCCTAGAACATAGTCCAGATAGGCTGCTACCTAGAACATAGTCCAGATAGACTGCTCCCTTTTTAGACTGCTCCCTAGAACATAGTCCAGATAGACTGCTCCCTAGAACATAGTCCAGATAGACGGCTTCCTTTATAGAATGCTCCCTAGAACATAGTCCAGATAGACTGCTCCCTAGAACATAGTCCAGATAGGCTGCTCCCTTTTTAGACTGCTCCCTAGAACATAGTCCAGATAGGCTGCTCCCTAGAACATAGTCCAGATAGGCTGCTCCCTAGAACATAGTCCAGATAGGCTGCTCCCTAGAACATAGTCCAGATAGGCTGCTCCTTTGGTAGACTGCTCCCTTGAACATGGTCCTGGTAGACTGCTCTTTTGGTAGACTGCTCCCTTGAACATGGTCCTGGTAGACTGCTCCTTTGTTAGACTGGTCCCTTGAACATGGTCCTGGTAGACTGCTCCTTTGGTAGACTGCTCCCTAGAACATAGTCCAGATAGACTGCTCCCTAGAACATAGTCCAGATAGACTGCTCCCTAGAACATAGTCCAGATAGACTGCTCCCTTTTTAGACTGCTCCCTAGAATATAGTCCAGATAGGCTGCTCCCTAGAACATAGTCCAGATAGACTGCTCCCTTTTTAGACTGCTCACTAGAACATAGTCCAGATAGGCTGCTACCTAGAACATAGTCCAGATAGACTGCTCCCTTTTTAGACTGCTCCCTAGAACATAGTCCAGATAGACTGCTCCCTAGAACATAGTCCAGATAGGCTGCTCCCTAGAACATAGTCCAGATAGACTGCTCCTTTTAGAATGCTCCCTAGAACATAGTCCAAATAGACTGCTCCTAGAACATAGTCCAGATAGACTGCTCCTTTAGACTGCTCACTAGAACATAGTCCAGATAGGCTGCTACCTAGAACATAGTCCAGATAGACTGCTCCCTTTTAGACTGCTCCCTAGAACATAGTCCAGATAGACTGCTCCCTAGAACATAGTCCAGATAGGCTGCTCCCTAGAACATAGTCCAGATAGACTGCTCCCTTTTTAGACTGCTCCCTAGAACATAGTCCAGATAGACTGCTCCCTTTTTAGACTGCTCCCTAGACCATAGTCCAGATAGACTGCTCCCTAGAATATAGTCCAGATAGGCTGCTCCCTAGAACATAGTCCAGATAGGCTGCTCCCTAGAACATAGTCCAGACAGGCTGCTCCCTAGAACATAGTCCTGACAGGCTGCTCCCTAGACCATAGTCCAGATAGACTGCTCCCTAGACCATAGTCCAGATAGACTGCTCCCTAGACCATAGTCCAGATAGACTGCTCCCTAGACCATAGTCCAGATAGACTGCTCCCTAGACCATAGTCCAGATAGACTGCTCCCTAGACCATAGTCCAGATAGGCTGCTCTTTTGGTAGACCGCTTTCTAGATAGACTGCTCTTTTGGTAGACCGCTTCCTAGATAGTTTGCGCCCTAGAACATAGTCCAGGAAGCATGCTCCCTTGATAGACTGCTCCTTTGAACATAGTCCTGATAGACTGCTCCCTAGACCATAGTCCAGATAGACTGCTCCCTAGACCATAGTCCAGATAGACTGCTCCCTTTTTAGACTGCTCCCTAGAATATAGTCCAGATAGGCTGCTCCCTAGAACATAGTCCAGATAGGCTGCTCCTTGGACTAGACTGCTCAGACCGCTTCCTAGATAGTTTTGCTCCCTAGAACATAGTCCAGGAAGCATGCTCCCTTGATAGACTGCTCCTTTGAACATAGTCCTGATAGACTGCTCCCTAGACCATAGTCCAGATAGACTGCTCCCTAGACCATAGTCCAGATAGACTGCTCCTTTTAGACTGCTCCTAGAATATAGTCCAGATAGGCTGCTCCCTAGAACATAGTCCAGATAGGCTGCTCCCTTGGTAGACTGCTCTTTTGGTGAACCGCTTCCTAGATAGTGCCCTAGAACATAGTCCAGGAAGCATGCTCCTTGATAGACTGCTCCTTTGAACATAGTCCTGATAGACTGCTCCCTAGACCATAGTCGCTTGCGCTGAAAAGAGGTGTCGTTTTGAGATGGCTCACATGGGCGCGCAGCAGGTGGCCGTCTGCGGTTCACTCAAGCCTTGACATTTTCTCAACATTGGTTTGGGATGGCTACCCTAGCCAGTGGAGATATGGCAGAAAGGGTTTCTCGGAAATCTTCGGCCCTGTGAGACTTCTTTCTACATTTAGTAGCTAGGGGCGTTCAGTGGCTCGTTGGTCTAGGGGTATGATTCTCGCTTGGTGCGAGAGGTCCGGGTTCAAATCCCGGACGAGCCCAGTGCAGCTTTGAGGAGCAGTTCATTCTGGTTTCTTTGGCTCATTTGCACAGTATAGTTA
>NW_026704851.1:0-17500 GCF_012432095.1 Onychostoma macrolepis
TTATTAACATTAAATCGTTCTCCTCCCATTTTCACCTCAACATTTTGGCTGTGCCTCCTTTGCTTCCCGACGAGCCGCCACTGTTTCTAACTTCCATCTTTCCTCTGCAAGCTCTCTTGATATGCCCAGTTTTCCTGCAGTTATGGCATTTAGCATCTTTGAAATGACACCTGAGCGCTGTGATTTTTGCCGTGACATCTATAGCACTTCTTCCCTCTTGATATTTGCCATAAAGACCACTTTATGGATCAACTCCGTGTTTGAGCGCTGCTCTCTTAAATGTTGCTGCTGTTATCCGGTCCGGATGGATGCCGTGCGGATGCGTCCGCCTTTTGAATATCAGTTTATAAAGTTTGGATAAAACAATCAAGTTGCTTTTAAAATATTCACGAGTCCTTTTCCTTCTTTTTTTTTTTATTGCAGAAAAGGGTGACATTCAAATAATAACAATACAAAATATAAACAAATGACAAAGTTAATAAATGCATAGCTACATTTAATTTTCAATAGGATATTACAAGTACCAATTGAAGAGTGTATCATAGTATTTTAAACATTTCACAGACTTTTTTGTAGTCTTACTGAAAAATATAAAAGTAAAGTCAGAACAAAACAAATTTAACATAGGAGATGAATTAAGAAATCTTTTTATTTATGAAATATTGCTAATAAAATACAAATGTTAACAATAAGTTTGATTATTGCATTTTATTTTCATAATACAGATAACATCCTTTAAAGTAAAGCAATAATTATTAATATTCATTAAATTAAATATAAAATCTGCCAAATCAATCCAAAACTTTTTAACAATACAGTCAATAGCAGTGAGTCAGTTTTTTTTTATTACTAAAAACAGCATATATCACAATATCAGAGAATCTTGATATTAAAGATTTAGAAGGTAAATAGTATGTAGAATTTTGAAGTGTATTCCTTTATTTTATTATTAATACAATATTTCAAGGAATTAAACAAATCTTCTCAGTCAATATTCTCAATTTTGTAAAAAATCTCTATGAGGACAATAGTAAACAGTCAGTTTCTGTTGTAATTCATCGTTGACCACTGGGTGATTGTCCAACTCAGTTCAGTTGGTAGGCGAGTAAGAAAGGCAGGTGTGAGTTTATGGTTGCATGGTGTATGGATCAGCAGCAGAAACATCTCTTAGTTAGACATATACAGCATCCGGTGTTGGATTATGTACAGGAGCTATAAAAACTACACCAATTACAGCATTACAGGGTGAAATGAAATGTCATTAGAAATGAGAAGGAACAATTGTCAGTGAATTATTGGGTTAATTTACAAGGCCATAGTCAAGAGCATCCACTAATACTGTTAAAAGAGGAGGAAAATTAAAAGTTTGGATGGACAGTGATACAGAAAGCAACAGAACTTAAAGTTAATCAGTTTAAGGTTAGTCCAACTGTACGCTAGTAATAAAACCTTGGTTATTTTCAGATGCTATAGTAGATTTTACATTGTTAGAACAGAAAAATAAAAATTGTTATAATGTATATAATGTGCAGAAATATATTAATGAGTACTGCAGCTATGTTCAGATCTACAGATGCATCAAAGAGTTTAGACAATAAGACAGGAGTAGCACTGTTCCTGAATTTCACTTATCGGAAAGAAAAGGACTAGTGAGTTATCTGTTTATTCAGGAGAAATGATTGCACTGTTATTAGAAACACAGTGGATAGAAGAGATTAGACCTTTGAAATCAGTTATTTGTTCAGATTCATGTGCATCATTGGCTAGTTTATTATACAGTCAGGAAAGTAAACCAGACATTTTAATGGAAATAATGCAAACGTTATACAGAATTCAGATGATGGGTATTACAGTGGTATTTTTATGGGTGCCTGCACATATTGGTATCCAAGGAAATGAAACTGCAGATAAAGAAGCAAAAGAGGCAGTTAAAAACAACGACATTGACTTAATTGTTAACCTAAGTAAGAGTGAAATCAAGAGTATTATTAAGAAAAGACTGAAGGAAAGGTGGCAAAAACAATGGGATAAAGAGAAAAAGGTCGGTTTTACAGAATTCAAAGGAAAATGGGAGAGATGAGAAGTGCAGGGAAAACCAGGAGAGAGGAAATAGTAATATCAAGGATGAGATTTGGACACAAGATTAAATGGTACACTTTATAAAATGGGTAAACATGATACAGGAAGGTGTGGATTTTGTGGGCAAGAAGAATCAGTGGAACATGTTATTTTGTACTGTCAGAAATACGAAACTGAAAGACAGATTTTAATGCAAAATATAGAAAAAATAAAAGTGCAATTTAAACTGAGAGATATATTACAAAATAACTCAAGAAATGAATGCTATAGTTTTATTTTTCAGTACCTTAAAATAACAAATTTGTGGGAGAGAATGTAAAACAAATAATAAATAAATAAAATAAAAGGGGGAAGGATAAATTTCAAGAAGAAGAAGAAGAAGAAAGTCAGGTGTGTAATTAGAGGGAAGCACAACATGTTTTGACCGTGTCTGGAGGTGAATATGGAAAGGCATCGGATGGGATTTTACGTGCACTGTGCAGAGGAGCTGTGAGTTGAAGTGACCTGTACGAGCTGTGTGATGAATAAATCTGGTAAAGCAGTATTTGGAGGATGACTTTTCTTGTTTGGATCTCACGCGTCAGAAACCACCCTACAACACCTCAAGTGACAAAATGGCTATTTATGTCACTATATTTGTCAAAAAAAGCTTCTTTGTGGATTATCACATTATCATCATTATCTCGCAAGGAGGTGCAGTGTTCTTTTGAGAAATTCATCAAACTGAGAGATGAAGCAAGAGAAATGCACAATTCTGTGGTGGTTCTTTTGACCAGCGAAGAAAAAGAAAAACAACAAACATGGTTCAGTGGAAAGATGTTGATTTGCAATGGGTTTATAGATGATGCTGAGAAATGGTTTAGTGCTGAAAGTCAAGTTTCATGTTCTGCTGTTGATGAAAATGTACATCAAAATGACGTTAATCCAGAAGATAGCGTTTCAAACATCTCACGTGAATCAAGTAAAGCAGCTAGCAAGAGAAGTTGGAGCAGTGTGCGTAGTGGCAGATCTTCTGCTTCTTCAGCACGAGTCATGGCAGCGGCAGACAAGGCTGCATTAATTGCACGTGCAACTGCTTTAAAAGAGAAACATTCTTTGGAGCTGCAACAGGAAAAGCTGAGACACAGACGAGAACAACTGGATATTGATGCAGAAATAGCAGCTGCTACTGCCAAAATTGCTGTTTTAAATAATTCTAACCATCAGTCTCTCCAAACTTGCACAGATGATATGAATGTATATTATGATAAAGGAACTGTGATGAGTGGCAAAGAAGTTACTCTCAACCCTCGTGCGGAGGAATATATGCCAAAGAAAACTTCCCAGCAAGGAGGTTTAAGGAATGTGATTCGGCAAACTCACAGCGCACCACAAATTGACCATAATTCTGCGTCACCAGTTCAAACATCAAATGTAATGCAGAACATTGATGGAACATCAACTTCAAACATTTGCAGTGTCATGCAGAAACAAAATGAGATTACTGCTCTCCTTGTAGAACAACAACAATCCAGCACACTGCCTCAAAGAGATATTCCTGTGTTTGATGGTAATCCTCTGCAATACAGAGCTTTCATCAGAGCGTTTGAGCATGGAATAGAAGACCAAACCAAACATAATCGAGATTGCTTGTACTTCCTGGAACAATACACACGAGGTCAGCCCAGGGAACCTGTGCGCAGTTGTCACCATATGGATGCACAAAGAGGGTATTTGCAAGCCAAAGCATTGTTAAAAGAACATTTCGGCAATGAGTTCAGAATAGCTGCTGCATATGTAGAGAAGGTTCTTGGATGGCCTTCAGTAAAGTCAGAGGATGTAAATTCATTGCAGAGTTATGCTCTCTTTTTGCGTGGATGCTGTAATGTAATGGAAGAAATTGATTATATGGAGGAGCTGGAGATGCCAAGCAATTTGAAAACCATCATCATAAAGTTGCCTTATAAATTAAGGGAAAAGTGGAGAACTGTTGCATGCGAGCTAATGGAAAGGCGTAATCATAGGCACAGTTCAAAGATATCGTGACATTTATTGAACGTCAAGTCAAAATGTGTTACAGGAATAGCTTTAATAACTGAATTAAATTCCCTAAACTGTACGAGAAAACTGTAAGTCAACATGAATTGTTCGTAAGTTAAAAGATTCCCAGAATTGTCAAACATTTTTATAAGATGATTAATGTAAAAACTACACCAATTACAGCATTACAGGGTGAAATGGGGGAAATGTCATTAGAAATGAGAAGGGAACAATTGTCAGTGAATTATTGGGTTAATTTACAAGGCCATAGTCAAGAGCATCCAACGCTAGATACTGTTGGGAAAAAGAGAGGAGGAAAATTAAAAGTTTTGGATGGACAGTGATACAGAAAGCAACAGAACTTAAAGTTAATCAGTTTAAGGTTAGTCCAACTGTACCGCTACCAGTAATAAAACCTTGGTTATTTTCAGATGCTACAGTAGATTTTACATTGTTAGAACAGAAAAATAAGGGTAAGGAGTGTAATGTATATAATGTGCAGAAATATATTAATGAGTACTGCAGCTATGTTCAGATCTACAGATGCATCAAAGAGTTTAGACAATAAGACAGGAGTAGCGTTTACTGTTCCTGAATTTCACTTATCGGGAAAGAAAAGGACTAGTGACGAGTTATCTGTTTATTCAGGAGAAATGATTGCACTGTTATTAGCAACACAGTGGATAGAAGAGATTAGACCTTTGAAATCAGTTATTTGTTCAGATTCATGTGCATCATTGGCTAGTTTATTATACAGTCATTCAGAAAGTAAACCAGACATTTTAATGGAAATAATGCAAACGTTATACAGAATTCAAATGATGGGTATTACAGTGGTATTTTTATGGGTGCCTGCACATATTGGTATCCAAGGAAATGAAACTGCAGATAAAGAAGCAAAAGAGGCAGTTAAAAACAACGACATTGACTTAATTGTTAACCTAAGTAAGAGTGAAATCAAGAGTATTATTAAGAAAAGACTGAAGGAAAGGTGGCAAAAACAATGGGATAAAGAGAAAAAAGGTCGGTGGTTTTACAGAATTCAAAGGAAAATGGGAGAGATGAGAAGTGCAGGGAAAACCAGGAGAGAGGAAATAGTAATATCAAGGATGAGATTTGGACACAAGATTAAATGGTACACTTTATAAAATGGGTAAACATGATACAGGAAGGTGTGGATTTTGTGGGCAAGAAGAATCAGTGGAACATGTTATTTTGTACTGTCAGAAATACGAAACTGAAAGACAGATTTTAATGCAAAATATAGAAAAAATAAAAGTGCAATTTAAACTGAGAGATATATTACAAAATAACTCGAGAAATGAATGCTATAGTTTTATTTATAAATTAAAATAAAATAAAATAAAAGGGGAAAGGTAGTCATTTTGATCCACACTCCATACCAGTTGGTGGCGGAAATACACCATTTTGTTGTTTGTCAACCGCCAATAAATTTCAAGAAGAAGAAGAAGAAGAAAGTCAGGTGTGTAATTAGAGGGAAGCACAACATGTTTTGACCGTGTCTGGAGGTGAATATGGAAAGGCATCGGATGGGATTTTACGTGCACTGTGCAGAGGAGCTGTGAGTTGAAGTGACCTGTACGAGCTGTGTGATGAATAAATCTGGTAAAGCAGTATTTGGAGGATGACTTTTCTTGTTTGGATCTCACGCGTCAGAAACCACCCTACAACACCTCAAGTGACAAAATGGCTATTTATGTCACTATATTTGTCAAAAAATGCTTCTTTGTGGATTATCACGCATTACATTGGAACCTTTTGAAATTTTAATGGACTAATCACTGGACTTCGCTATGGATTTGAGTCTAATTGGACGTTGCAGTGAATCGAGGAGCAGCTGCGACGAATCGAATGAATGAAGTCAATAAGTTATGTGTAGCGCTACTTGAGGAATGATTTTGTGTGCACACATTTAATAGCGTTATTCCAATGCATTGGTTGCTTGAGTTTTCACGTTGCCAAAGGTGAATGAATTCTACAGTCTATATATGAGTGTTGGGAATTATGGCGATGTTGTGGCTGCTGGTGAACAAATAGAGACTATTGAGCCATGTGAGAAAGTGGAAACGGAGCCTGTGAGGGAAAAGAGGCCTACTAAGCTCACTCCTAAAGCATTATTGGAAAAGTTGGAAACTCTGCAAAAGACAAGAAAGAGTAAACTAAACAAGGCAAAGAACTTAATGGCTATCATAAAAGATTTTATGTCCAACCGAGAATATGAAAAGGAGGTGCAGTGCTCTTTTGAGAAATTCATCAAATTGAGAGATGAAGCAAGAGAAATGCACAATTCTGTGGCGGTTCTTTTGCCCAGCGAAGAAAAAGAAAAACAACAAACATGGTTCAGTGGAAAGATGTTGATTTGCAATGGGTTTATTACGGAGCCCTTTAGTGGCAAAGAAGTTACTCTCAACCCTCGTGCGGAGGAATATATGCCAAAGAAAACTTCCCAGCAAGGAGGTTTAAGGAATGTGATTCGGCAAACTCACAGCGCACCACAAATTGACCATAATTCTGCGTCACCAGTTCAAACATCAAATGTAATGCAGAACATTGATGGAACATCAACTTCAAACATTTGCAGTGTCATGCAGAAACAAAATGAGATTACTGCTCTCCTTGTAGAACAACAACAATCCAGCACACTGCCTCAAAGAGATATTCCTGTGTTTGATGGTAATCCTCTGCAATACAGAGCTTTCATCAGAGCGTTTGAGCATGGAATAGAAGACCAAACCAAACATAATCGAGATTGCTTATACTTTCTGGAACAATACACACGAGGTCAGCCCAGGGAACTTGTGCGCAGTTGTCACCATATGGATGCATAAAGAGGGTATTTGCAAGCCAAAGCATTGTTAAAAGAACATTTCGGCAATGAGTTCAAAATAGCTGCTGCATATGTAGAGAAGGTTCTTGGATGGCCTTCAGTAAAGTCAGAGGATGTAAATTCATTGCAGAGTTATGCTCTCTTTTTGCGTGGATGCTGTAATGTAATGGAAGAAATTGATTATATGGAGGAGCTGGAGATGCCAAGCAATTTGAAAACCATCATCATAAAGTTGCCTTATAAATTAAGGGAAAAGTGGAGAACTGTTGCATGCGAGCTAATGGAAAGGCGTAATCATAGGCACAGTTCAAAGATATCGTGACATTTATTGAACGTCAAGTCAAAATGTGTTACAGGAATAGCTTTAATAACTGAATTAAATTCCCTAAACTGTACGAGAAAACTGTAAGTCGACATGAATTGTTCGTAAGTTAAAAGATTCCCAGAATTGTCAAACATTTTTATAAGATGATTAATGTCTCTGTTGAAACAATTTGTTAAAAATAAAGATTTATTTGAAGCAGTTATATTTCCAAGAGGTGTGAGGAGAGAAATTGTGACAGTAACAGATTTTTCAAGCGAGAAGGGCTTGCTGATGAAATTTGGATAATTTGAGGGGGATTTTAGAAATATTATAATCACATGTTACCAGAAATTTCAAGCCACCAATTTGATGAAAGAGACTACACTGTAAAAACTAAAGGTTCCTGGAGGCACCTTTTGGGGTTCTTCACTTTGCGCCAAGGGACCCTCTGTAGAGCCTCTAGGCACCGTTTTAAAAGAGGTGGTTCTCTGAGGATCTTTAATGCTTCCTGGAGGAACCCTTTTATTAAGAATGGTCAGGAACCACCTTCGAGGCACCATTTCCTAATTTCAGTTCTTTAATATTTGCACCCCCCACCCCTCCCACTAGTTTATTGTTCTTGCTATTGACATTTTTAATTAAATATTGTTTCAATGCAGCTTTACAGAAATCATGAGTAAACCAAAAGCAGTGTGCAATAGAAAAAAAATAAAAACTAAAAAAACAAGGTGCAAAAACAAAATGACTTGAAATGAGTTGTTTGTTTGTATGTACTGTCTTGCAGTGTAGCGTCGCTACTAGTTTAACTACATTTCTCAGTAGCGTGGTGGTAGCGTCGCTGCTTTCTGAATTAAATAGCTTTTCAGTAGCGAAGCTCTCTTTTTGATCAAGTAAAAGCTAACGTTACATTATCCAAAGCATTCTGAAACTCAAGCTCAAATCGGAAATATAACAGCTACGGATCACTGATCCTGGATCAGTAAAAGTGAAGCCACAGCCACTAAAGCTCGTAACGCCATTGGCTCCTCAAACTGTCAGTCAAACCTCATTATTCCTCCCGCCTCTCTCGTCAATGAAGTGCGGCGCGCAGTTTAGAGCATCTCAGCTTGTTTGCTGTCTGAAGATAAACAAAGAACTGTTGATTGAAGAAGTACAGCGTTTTCTTTACTCAAGAAACACTACATTTATAAAGGCTAATGTTTTTTTTGTTTGTTTGTTTTTTTTGTATTTAAGGAGCGGAGAAGAGTGTCTTAGTCTAGCATTTGTTGTCAAGTCACAGCCAAATAGCTCGTGCGAAGCGCTGAATCTTTTATAATATGATACTTGCCAAATAACAGAAAAACTGAGCGCCCACATAGCGGCAAGTTCATGAAAATGTAAATGCGATACCGTCCTGCCTTTGATGTGGCGTTAAGGACGGAAAAACATTCGCTGGTCAAAAGCTTGAACTTGATTTTGGTGAAATGTTAATAACATGACACACGTAACGATGCAAATAAATGTAGTCAGGCCTATACATCTGTATGGTAAAACTATACAATGAGTTTTACATTAATGTTAGCTACTGTAGCCTAACATGAGCATAAGAACTATACATTTATTACAGTATTTATTAATCTTTGTTAATATTAGTTAATGAAAATACAGTCGTCATGTTAGTTCACAGTGCATTAACTAATGTTAACAAACACAACTTTTGATTTTACAGTTTTTCTCAGTCACTTTGGTGCATTTCTCGAATCATCCTTAATATTTGCAAAGCATGTGCATTTCTCAAAACAGTTTGTACAAACAGCACCACACAATGGGTTACCTGCAAAAGCCTGTAACTTATTCAAAATCTTTAGTTCATCTCTCAAGTAAGTATTTATGTCAATGAACATATATACAAAATACAAAATTAATATAAATTAATAATAAATAATAAAATACAAAAAAATAAAAAATTAGAAAGGCAAACACAGACAGAGCTTTGTTTTTGTATGCAGCACTGTATGAGGAATTTCAGAGAACTGATTTATCATTGGTTGATCTACATTCTCTTCATTAGTGAAAGTCAAGATTCACCTGCACAATCCATGGCAAATTTACAAAAAGACTAATAGAAATGTGCATAAAATATGCTTGACAGTTTACGACAACTAGATCAACCATTTTGCATTTAATGACTTATAAGATGAACTAATGACTAGATGTTTTGAGGGATAAGACTACTGCACAGAGAACTATATAATACATTTAAGCAACATGACATTAGCAACTGATAATGTAGGAAACCGCAGACAAATGTACATAATCGATTGCATGAATGTAGCAACTGCAATGGCAACTTGTTCAAAAGAATGAGAAACTGCATATATCATGTACACAAGTGACTAGATGTGGAGGTTAAACAAGTAGTTTTGAGAATTTCATTTCTGATCTAAGAAATGCACCAAAGCAACTGAGAAAAACCGTATGCATTAGTAAATGTTGAAATTAACATTAATAAATGCTGCAGAAGTATTGTTCATTCTTAGTTCATGTACACTAGTTAATTAATGTTAACTAATGAACCTTATTGTGAAGTGTTACCGTTTATGTAAATGTATCTGTATACAATAAAGCCACAATACCAACTACCAATAGGAGGTTTCCGGCCGACAATGTCACAATATAAGGTAAATCTGGCCCTGTACATGATACTGATTTTTGTTGCCAAATTGGTTTGGAACAGGTGTTGAATAAACAATTAAACTGAACTATAGACCCTTTTTGTGCCGACATCACGATTACGTCACAGCGCTAGCTGGAAGCAAAAAAAAGGGAAAACTGGAGGGGGCCAATTCAAACCAGCGCAGATTCGGCTCCATAAGAAGCTCAAAATATCATCTTGTTGTGATGTTGGGTGCCAGAATCGATGTAGTACAGGCTACAATTTAAAATTTTATCGCATACATGCTGCCAAAAAACCGACGACAGCTGTGGTTAAACGCGATAAAACGAGCGGACTGGACAGAAAGGATCACCAAAAATGCTCGCGTTTGCAGCACACACTTCTTATCAGAAAAGGTTCAATAAAGTATTGTCTTTTGTTGTTATGGATTATGGTTTGTGTTACGTGTCTAAAGATTTCTTATGCATCTCACCTCTATGTCGTGTATGAAACAATGCCTGTGTGCAAGTGTGTAAAACAACAAACCGCCGATTTATATACTTAATCATTTGTAATATACATTGTTGAGATTGATAGTGGCTCGAATTTCTAAGAACTTGTTAAGAAAGAATTTTCACGACTTTCAATCAAAGGAAAAAATTGTCAGAGACTGATAACAGCAGTCAGAAGAGAGAAGGATGTCAAATTTACCGTCCCTCCCACAGACACTGCGTTAAAATAGTGCACTTTAGTGTACTTTTAATTGCTTTTCTGTATAATGTTGAATAGGCACTCATAGTAAGGTAAACTCATGTCGGCAGGTTCGTCAGCAAGTAGCTCCTCACCATCAGGAGAATCTGCTGCTCACCAAATGGGTCTCCTGTTATTACCACAGTTGCTGTGAGATTCTGTGTAGGCCGTTCATTGAAAAAAAGAGGGAATTACATCAAATTAAATAACAAAATATGTACATTTATTCACTTAGCATGTATTCATTTAAAAATGAGGAACACCACAAGCAATTACACACAGACTCATGGGGACTCGTGTCACGGTGGAGACCTAAATGGAGGGTAAACAAGCGAATAAATCACACAGAATGAAGTTTTTAGAAAATCTAAACATGCAGAAAGTTTCCTGTAAGGGGTAGGTTTAGGTGTAGGGTTGGTGTAGGGCAATATAATATACGGTCTGTACAGTAGAAAAAGCATTACGCCTGTGTGTGTGTGTGTGTGTGTGTGTGTGTGTTCGCATGCATTTTGTAACAAATGAGGACATAAATTTGTATAATGACATGAGTATTACAAGGAGAAGGTGACTCATGAGCAATGTTCCCTCTAAGCTGTCCCAATTTTTCAAAACGCTTATAAATCATACAGAATGAGTTTTGTTTTTATTGTTTTTTTGAGAAAGTAAAAATGCACAGTTTCCTGTAAGGGGTAGGTTTAGGTGTAGGACGATAGAAAATACAGTTTGTACAGTATAAAAACCATTACGCCTGAGGGATGTCCCCGCAATTCACAAAAACAAACGTGTGTGTGTGTGTGTGTGTGTGTGTGTGTGTGTGTGTGTGTGAATAATCCCATAGTATTCAGGCGTCAGACGTAAGATTTGACTCGTTAGATTTTGACGTAGCAAAGAAAGGATTTTTGGTAACACTTTCTATGAAGCCCGTCTTTATTATACATTATAAAGGTATTCTTAAGGCATTATAATGAATGCATAATGCATTATAAATAACTTTATAATATGCTGTATCATCTCATGAATATTCATAAGAACAGTTTTAATGTATTATAATAGTTACTTATTTGTGGTTATAGCTTTTAAGAGTATGATGATTTATAACACAATGAACACGATCCATGCGCTTAAGTTACAATGGATTATATTTCTCATAGTTATAATGTATTATAAGTCTCATATCTTGCCACGTTACTTATGTTACTTTACTTAAAGCAGACAAAGACCACTTATAAGTAATAATAATAACAATAATATATATTTATTTTCTCAAACAGCCATAAGATCAGATATCAGATCAGATGAATGTGTAATATGACACATTTGCTTTGAACATTTAAAAAAAATATAATATCAGTTTGATTATTTTGATGGCACCCTTTAGACAGCTGTTGATAAGTAACTCTGTAACTACATGTCAACTAGCCGTCATGAGAGTATTAGTAGTGTGTCTGCTGAATATACTGTATGATAACACTTTATTTTGATGGTTCCTCAACAGACAAACTGAGTATAGGATACTTTGCAAGTATGTGAACAGTCTACCTACTAGGGTTGTCACGATACCATAAAAATATCTTACGATACTATACCAGCTGAAGTATCACGATACTATGCAGTATTGTGTTAATTTAAAATTCAATTCTACAAAATGAATCAAAATTTAATAAATAAATAGATGTAAGTGAAAACAGACAATATTATTCTCTGAATACTTAATGTGAATGAATGACTGGCTATTGTTTTCCATGAAATAATCTAAACAAAACTCATCTCAGCACTGCACAGAAGCTGCATGAAGTGACATTTAGATGTGGCATTTATACATAATTGCATAAATAATGTTATGAGATTAGTGTTTTAAATACTAAATTCTGAATATAGAAATATGTTGGAAAATAATGTAATATGCCTACTTTTAGATGGGAAACTTAAAACGGCCAGCAGGTGGCAGAAGTTCGTGATTGAATCACTGAGTCATTCAAAAGAATCAAAAACAGCACTCTTGCTCGTGTCGTATTGCCGAACTGTCAGGAGCATTTTTTTTGCTCGCGTATCTTGAAATTTCCGAGTTAGCAGAAACGAACTATTACACATGTTCTAGAAGTGGTCAAATTAATTAAACTGTGAGAATACTTTCTTGTAAGATATTATGATGTTGAATAAGTGATGCTTGAGCTGCTGTTGTTTAAAATGACATAAGATGGTCTGAATCAGACCCTTTCTTCTGATAAACTGCAGCATGAACAACGACGTGCAAGTGCGACTTCTCATTGCAAACTGAACTGAAGCATCGGGAAACACTCAATACCATATAATGCGTATACACAGAGCACAGCAGAAAGACATTTGGCAATCAACTTGTAATGTTTCTGCTGGCATGAATGTTCAAATGAACCTTTGAAACAGTGTTCTTGCTGCATACAACATATCTTACGGTACCGTATGGACGATACTACCGTTTAAAAATGCAATGGCACCGCTGGTATTTTTAAGCTTTAGTATCGCGATACTACCGTAGTACCGGTGTACCGTGCAACCCTACTACCTCCCGACCTAAGTCTACTAATACAATTAGTGTTATATATATAAACATTGCAGATGTAGTAAGGTACTGTGCAGATCTTAAATAAACAATGTCAAGCTATGATAAAGCCCATTATAAATGAAGTAGATTTAATATGGTGTTCATTGTGTGTTATAAATAATCATACTCTTAAAAGTTATAACCACAAATACGTAAGTACTATAGTGTATTATAATTGTTGTTATGATTATTCGTGACATTTTATAACACATTATAAGGTTTTTATAATGCATTATGCATTCATTAACTTTTACAGGTTATATAACTTTGATTGTAGCTATATGGGCGCTTAGTTTTTTCTTGTTGTTTAATACACTTGGCCAAAATCTCAAATTAAGCGCTTATGCACATAATGCACAGGATATTTAAAACGTATATAGACAGCAAATAACTAATTCTTCTCCACTCTTCAAACACACAAAACATTATCCTTTACTGACATAGTGTTTGAGTAAAGAAAACGCTGTACTATTCAAACACCAATTATTTATTCACCCTTGCATTGCGAAAAGCAGAGATCTCATCTTCTCCAGGCTGTGCGCGCGTCAATCTGAACGGAGGCGGGTGAAGTTGAGGTCTCGCTGAGCTCGATGATCCAATGGCGTTACAAGTTTTACTGACAAGTTATTTTAATGCTTATCATTGGTTTACTATTTTAAAACTCTCTGATTTAAAATAATAAAACGAATTATAAGCGACTCAAGTTTGGATAATTTTTCACAGCACCTGACTGGGCTAGGGTATGGCAACTGCATACTCTGCCATACGCATAACGCCGCCCCTGCTCCCACACCTTGGATGACTTGGGTGCACGGATTTCTCTGCCTCCGCCATGTATCTTTCCTCTACCTCCGCTCGTTTTTTTTTTTTTTTTTTTTTTTTTTTTTTTTTTGCTCGCGTATCTTGAAATTTCCGAGTTAGCAGAAACGAACTATTACACATGTTCTAGAAGTGGTCAAATTAATTAAACTGTGAGAATACTTTCTTGTAAGATATTATGATGTTGAATAAGTGATGCTTGAGCTGCTGTTGTTTAAAATGACATAAGATGGTCTGAATCAGACCCTTTCTTCTGATAAACTGCAGCATGAACAACGACGTGCAAGTGCGACTTCTCATTGCAAACTGAACTGAAGCATCGGGAAACACTCAATACCATATAATGCGTATACACAGAGCACAGCAGAAAGACATTTGGCAATCAACTTGTAATGTTTCTGCTGGCATGAATGTTCAAATGAACCTTTGAAACAGTGTTCTTGCCGTGCATACAACATATCTTACGGTACCGTATGGACGATACTACCGTTTAAAAAATGCAATGGCACCGCGGGTATTTTTAAGCTTTAGTATCGCGATACTACCGTAGTACCGGTGTACCGTGCAACCCTACTACCTCCCCGACCTAAGTCTACTAATACAATTAGTGTTATATATATAAACATTGCAGATGTAGTAAGGTACTGTGCAGATCTTAAATAAACAATGTCAAGCTATGATAAAGCCCATTATAAATGAAGTAGATTTAATATGGTGTTCATTGTGTGTTATAAATAATCATACTCTTAAAAGTTATAACCACAAATACGTAAGTACTATAGTGTATTATAATTGTTGTTATGATTATTCGTGACATTTTATAACACATTATAAGGTTTTTTATAATGCATTATGCATTCATTATAATGCCTTAAGAATACCCTTATAATGTATAATAAATACGGGCTTCATAGAAAGTGTTACCGGATTTTTTTTAACTTTGCGTCTGGAAAGTACGTGTGGATTAACATCTGGATAAGGAACGTGTGAATAACGTACGTGTGAATAAATACACTGATAATCATTTGTCTTTCTCCTGTTTTGCCCCAAGCAAGGCTTTAAGGTGGTAATGATCATGATAACAGCAGCTGAATTACACATCTGTCTCCTACGACTGCGATCATAAGACTTCAGTAGATATCAACACATGAACATAGATAATAGATGATAACATTTGATGAAAATGTGTCAAACTGCGGTAGACCAGAAACAAAACATTGTCAAATAGGCCTATGTATAAACATTTATTAACTATTTATCAATAAAATAGACATCTGCTAATCATACAATTATCTACTTTTCAGAAGTTAGGTCTACTGTGTCGTGATGCATTAATTATTACCAGTAAGTTCACATGTGCTCTGATTAACATTTATTATATTCTAATATTTTATTTATATGGTTACTGTGAATATATTTGGAGAAAAGCTGCATGTTAGTCACTGAATACTTAATGTGAATGAATGACTGGCTATTGTTTTCCATGAAATAATCTAAACAAAACTCATCTCAGCACTGCACAGAAGCTGCATGAAGTGACATTTAGATGTGGCATTTATACATAATTGCATAAATAATGTTATGAGATTAGTGTTTTAAATACTAAATTCTGAATATAGAAATATGTTGGAAAATAATGTAATATGCCTACTTTTAGATGGGAAACTTAAAACGGCCAGCAGGTGGCAGAAGTTCGTGATTGAATCACTGAGTCATTCAAAAGAATCAAAACAGCACTCTTGCTCGTGTCGTATTGCCGAACTGTCAGGAGCATTTTTTTTTTTTTGCTTCGTGTCTTGACATTTCGAGTTAGCAGCATGTATATTAAAACATAACATTATAAATTAATTAAAAAATATATATATAATGATTGATAAGAACCAAGTGCAAAGCCGCTATGCTGATGAATGGATTTATGCTGATCGCAAGATGCTTCCAGAAACGAACTATTACACATGTTCTAGAAGTGGTCAAATTAATTAAACTGTGAGAATACTTTCTTGTAAGATATTATGATGTTGAATAAGTGATGCTTGAGCTGCTGTTGTTTAAAATGACATAAGATGGTCTGAATCAGACCCTTTCTTCTGATAAACTGCAGCATGAACAACGACGTGCAAGTGTGACTTCTCATTGCAAACTGAACTGAAGCATCGGGAAACACTCAATACCATATAATGCGTATACACAGAGCACAGCAGAAAGACATTTGGCAATCAACTTGTAATGTTTCTGCTGGCATGAATGTTCAAATGAACCTTTTAAACAGTGTTCTTGCCGTGCATACAACATATCTTACGGTACCGTATGGACGATACTACCGTTTAAAAAATGCAATGGCACCGCGGGTATTTTTAAGCTTTAGTATCGCGATACTACCGTAGTACCGGTGTATCGTGCAACCCTACTACCTCCCCGACCTAAGTCTACTAATACAATTAGTGTTATATATATATAAACGTTGCAGATGTAGTAAGGTACTGTGCAGATCTTAAATAATCTTAAAAGCAGCAAATGATCTTAAATGTCAAGCTATGATAAAGCCCATTATAAATGAAGTAGATTTAATATGGTGTTCATTGTGTGTTATAAATAATCATACTCTTAAAAGTTATAACCACAAATACGTAAGTACTATAGTGTATTATAATTGTTCGACTGTGATCATAAGACTTCAGTAGATATCAACACATGAACATAGATAATAGATGATAACATTTGACGAAAATGTGTCAAACTGCGGTAGACCAGAAACAAAACATTGTCAAATAGGCCTATGTATAAACATTTATTAACTATTTATCAATAAATTAGACATCTGCTAATCATACAATTATCTACTTTTCAGAAGTTAGGTCTACTGTGCCGTGATGCATTAATTATTACCAGTAAGTTCACATGTGCTCTGATTAACATTTATTATATTCTAATATTTTATTTATATGGTTACTGTGAATATATTTGGAGAAAAGCACCATGTTAGTCGCTGAATAGGGCTTCATGGTTTGCTTTTGATTTTTAGGTGATATTTCTTGGTAAGTGAATTATAAACAGTGAAAAAACACTCATAGGTAGTTATTTATGCAGTTTATTTTATTATCAAAGCCTGTGTGATAACATAACCTGAGGCTAAAAGCTGTGATATTAATGTTGTCCACTAGAGAGAGCCACAGGATACAGAATAGGACTATTTGAAGCTTATTTATAAAAATCAATTTCCATACTTTTGAACAGAAATAAATGCATAGAACACTTTAATTTAACTCTGATGTACTGACCGTATAGTTTAATATAATCAGTGTACATTGAAATCTGTGAATCTTGTCCCCAACATTTTCCAAATGTTTTGTTTTCTAATAAGCTGTCTTACAGTTTTTCTCGAATACTAACACAGAATTCATGAAACAATATTAATATTAACTGCGAGCAGACTGAGTGTCAATCAATGCACTGGAGAATACAGCG
>NW_026704851.1:22500-28836 GCF_012432095.1 Onychostoma macrolepis
AAAGGAGGAAGTATGAGGAAAAAGGAGGAATTAGGAGGGGAGGAAGGAGGAGAGAGGAAATGGGAAGAGGGATGGAAAGGAAAGAATAATGAATCCTGAGGCAGGTGTGTCTGTTTCGTGTGTTGGACGTTTGCAGATCGGGGCCCTGTCTCCCCCCAGGGTCTGTATGTGGCTATCCTTGTCAATGGGAAATATTCTCAATAATATTATTATTATTATTATTATTATTATTATCATTGGGAAGAGGGAGAGGGAGGGAGGGGGGAGGAGGAGGGAAGGAGAAAATACTCAACACTCCAACCTATACATAAATGTGAATTTTCTTTTCTTTTTTTTATATATACTTTTTTTTTGTTTTTGTTGTTTTTGTACACAGCTATCGCTGTATGAAAACAGTTGTTTTCACAGAAAAACTGAAACATTTGGAAACATGAAGACATTGAACATGCGATTGCGACAATATATGGTTTATTTTTGTGTTTCAAGTCATCTCCAGGTAATAAATAAAGTATATGAAAAATGTAGTGCTAATTGACATAGCATTTATTACAGTATATAAATTATTCTGTCTTATTATGTGATAAAAAAGTGTTTATAGTATATAAACAAATTATTATTATTGGTTATTGTCCAGCAGTGTATCTGATTTCTAAGCCAATTAAAAGCTAGAAATAAGAGAATAATTTAAGTTGCCTGTACACTACCAGTCAAACGTTTTGAAATCCATATTTGATCCAAAGTACAGCAAAACAGTACAATTTTGAAATATTTTTACTATTTAAAATAACTGTTTTCTATTTGAATATATTTTAAATTGTACTTTATTGTGATTTCAAAGCTAAATTTTTAGCATCATTACTCCAGTCACACAATCCTTCAGAAATCATAATAATATTCTGATTTGCTGCTCAAAAAAACATTTATTATTACCGTATTGACCGAATATAAGACGATGTTTTTTCTTGGAAATGCATCTGAAAAACGCTGTCGTCTTATATTCAGGGTCTAGACTTTGACATGTCAATAATACACCCACAACAATAGGTGGCGACAAAAACACATAAAACGAGTGTGCCATGAAATATGTAATGTTAATGTGTGTTTTAAAGATCTTGAGTGAAAACAAAAGAAAAAGAAAAGCTTACAGCGGCAGAGTCGTGACTGTCATGTTAGCCTGATGGGACCAAACTTCCTCTGTAAGTGATTTTCAAACATAAGACAGTACCCAGATTTGAAGACTACAATACGATTTCACTTCTACTCTTAATAAAATTTTGGTAGGCTAATATGAGATGGATAGCCTAATTGTTATATAATTCAGATGGGCTACCTGTTATTTTTATGGTATATCAAAAAGTGTATATTTTTCAGTGTCATTGTTGGTACATTTTACCAGTATTTACCATACTTCAAAAAAAAAAAAAAAAAAAAAAAAAACATTAAAATAGGAAAAATATGCAATATGAAAATAATTTAAGAAAAAATGTGTTTTACAGAGGGAGAGAAAAAACAAGATTTGGTTTTCAAAAAGCCACTTTCCAAAAGGTACATCTGGAAAAAGGGGGTCGTCTTATAATCAGGGTCGTCTTATATTCGGGTCAATACGGTATTATGATGTTGAAAACAGCAGAGCAGAAATTTTTTCAGGTTTCTTTGATGAATAGAAAGGTCAGAAAAACAGCATTTATCTGAAATAGAAATCTTTTGTAACATTATAAATGTCTTTATTATCACTTCTGATCAATTTAAACCATCCTTGCTAAATAAAAGTATTAATTTCTATAATTTATTTTCCAAAAAAAATAAAATAAATAATAATACTGACTCTAAGCTTTTGAATGGTGTAGTGTATAATGTTACAAAAGCTTTTTATTTCAGATAAATGCCTGTTTTTGTTTAATAAAAAAGGTGTGCCAGTCAGAGCGACTGAGAGATGAGAAAAGCACTACGTATTTCGTGTGTTATTGGTGTGCTCTGCTAACAATATCAGAGGTTGCGTTAGACTTTAATATTATCCGTCATTTTGACGGACAGGGTCGTAAAAAATTCTGTCATAATCTATTATTACCCGTCATTTTAATTTTCGTTTTTTAATTATAATAACCCATTTAATTGCTTTTATTTTTGTTCACGTTTTCATTTTTAATAATGAACCTAAAGGACGAGCATATTGGCTCATGCATTTATTTCTTTATGAAGAGAACAGAGACTGCGTCAGTGACAGCGGAGGACACTTAAAACAACAAAATATGCTAGTGCTGGATAAAGAAATAAAATAAAACCGATTTCTCTGTTTTAATAGATTCTTATTTTTATGAACCAATATCGTTTCTTAACTCCCAATCGATGCTGTTTTCATTTGATGAATGCACAGTAACGTTAGACAATCGGCTAAACTTTGTGCGTTGTTACTTTTGATATGAAATGCAGTCTCAGGTTTCAAATTCTGTCCATTTTATTAGGAAATTCAAACAATAAATACCGTTTTGGCTTTAATGTGGCGTGATAGATCGCTGTAGACACCTCAGATCAAGCGATTCGCTTTACTATACTCACCTGTGAGTAATCAAAGACACAGCAAAAGACCTTTATTTTTGTTCTGGAGACGATCGCGCGCTCTGCTGCCTCACTGGAGCGCAGTCGCCACCAACTGGACAGGGCTGGGAATTACAGTTATAAACTACAATAGATCACCCTCAGTGTGTGTCATCTGCCAAAGTGACGGACGGCCTTCAGATTTTTCCGTCACTGCTAAAAAATTCCGTCATAATCTATTATTACCCGTCATTTTAATTTTCGTTTTTAATTATAATAACCCATTTAATTGCTTTTATTTTTGTTCACGTTTTCATTTTTAATAATGAACCTAAAGGACGAGCATATTGGCTCATGCATTTATTTCTTTATGAAGAGAACAGAGACTGCGTCAGTGACAGCGGAGGACACTTAAAACAACAAAATATGCTAGTGCTGGATAAAAAATAAAATAAAACCGATTTCTCTGTTTTAATAGATTCTTATTTTTATGAACCAATATCGTTTCTTAACTCCCAGTCGATGCTGTTTTCATTTGATGAATGCACAGTAACGCTAGACAATCGGCTAAACTTTGTGCGTTGTTACTTTTGATATGAAATGCAGTCTCAGGTTTCAAATTCTGTCCATTTTATTAGGAAATTCAAACAATAAATACCGCTTTGGCTTTAATGTGGCGTGATAGATCGCTGTAGACACCTCAGATCAAGCGATTCGCTTTACTATACTCACCTGTGAGTAATCAAAGACACAGCAAAAGACCTTTATTTTTGTTCTGGAGACGATCGCGCGCTCTGCTGCCTCACTGGAGCGCAGTCGCCACCAACTGGACAGGGCTGGGAATTACAGTTATAAACTACAATAGATCACCCTCAGTGTGTGTCATCTGCCAAAGTGACGGACGGCCTTCAGATTTTTCCGTCACTGCTAAAAAATTCCGTCAATGACGGAGAATTTTCGTTAACGTGACCTCTGATATATATATATACATATATATATATATATATATATATATATATATATATTAACATTGCAATGGAAGGTTTATGAGGTGCGCAAGAAATTAGTTAAACACACAAGATTTCAGGATGGAAACATGACAGATGTCTTGAAATAAATCATCATAATGTCTTGATGTGTGGTTGTGACTCCAGGCCGTTCAAATTATTAGAGAAATAATGCACTCCCGAAGTGGTAATATGGCCACGACGCTGAGTTTATTAATGGAACGGTCTTCATTCTCAAACAAATTAAGACGTTCGATTTTTATTGACTGAACGGAAGCACTTATTGCGATAGAAAACACTGTCACGGTTTCCACTGATTACGAAATATTTTTGTTTGCTGGGGTGGTACTATTATATAGGCCTATTAATAAGGAAGGGGGGCCCAAAATATAGTTTTGCCCGTGTCACCATAAGAGGTAAATCTGATCTGAATTTAGCAGCTGATGATGTGCCGCACTGAACGAACTAATCACACCGGTGTGATCGTTTATCAAATATTTAAAAATATATATTATTTGGCTATGTTTGTCTTTTGGAAGCTGCATTCAAAATCCACTTGCCTCACAATCTGAGTGGCACGGTTGAAATCACGATACGGGAGTATTTAGAGTGCAGTTAAATTAATGTCTCAGCTGCTGGCAAGATAAAATCTCTATAGCACCGATCCTGGTGTGTAGAAAAAGTAGAGCTCATACAAACACACTCTCAGCCTAAAGCTTAAACACAATCTCAGAGATCATTCATGTTCTTCACTCTCTGCAGGCTGATTAACTGCAGTATTGGAGAGGAAGGCTGTGCTGCTCTGAGTTCAGCTCTGAGATCAAACTCCTCACACCTGACAGAACTGGATCTGAGATGTAATAATCCAGGAGACTCAGGAGAGAAGCTGCGCTCTGCTCTACTGGAGGATCCACACTGTAAACTGAAGAAACTACAGTGAGTTATTGATTCAATGCTTTCATTCATTATCTTGTATTAAAGCAGATCTCAGTGTGTTTTATCTTTCTCTATATTGTACAGTATTTGACAGGGAAACTCCACAAGCTCCAAACAAGTGAATCAAAACAACACGTCCTGAACAAGACTGTCACCTGGACATTAATGCTGATACTGATCCAGCAGTTTCATATGTGAAGGATTTTGTTATTAATTTTCATTCAGCCTACATTTTTTTCCAGTCTCATGGGAACATTTTTTAAATAAGTAGATTGGACATATTAACTGCACTGTAAATGTTTAGTGTGAAATTACAGTATATTCCAGGTTAATAACTGCATGACTTTCACAGTAATTTCACAGCGGACTTCTCTTGTATCTAACTGCACTCTCAGAAATTTATTGTAAACAAACAGCATCATACTGTGTTTCTACAGTTCATATGTACGATGAAGGTTCCCAGCATGCAATGCAGCACGAACAGATCATGCTGTAGAGTTTTTAATTCTTGTTGGTTTTATTTATGCTGTTGAACTTGTTTTTTTGTTTTGTTTTTTTGGTTCACTTTGAGCAGTTTGTGTTGTTGGTTTATTTTGTAATGTTGGTTTATGATGTAAGTGTTGTTTTTATTTGTTGAGTGTTACTGTTGTTGTGATTTGTATGTCAAGTATTTTTGTCACATCTTTCAAAGACGTTTCTCAGCAGGTGGTTCATTATTGTGAAAAATCCATCCACAAATATTTATGAATATGAAACAAGTTATTGGTTAATCCTTTTAAGTAATGCTAAAATAAAATCTTTGTTTATCCGAAGAATATTCATATTCTAGTTTTTCATAATTTTAACAAATGTTTTCATTTGTCACACTTCTGACATGACTAGATCAGAAATTTGAATATGAATATGCGAGGTCAAATAACCCTAACAAATACTAATCAATAATCACCATTATGGTGACTTCAAAGCAATTACAGTAGTAAACAACTAAATTTCTCACAGTTGCACAGTGAAAGACAACTTTATAATGTGAATTCACAGTAAAACAAGAGCAGTAAATTACTGTGATGTTAGCATCATTCTGCTGTTCATTCAGTCATTTGTAAGAAAATTACCCAGCATGCATTGATTTCACATTTCTGACTACAGTAATATATTGTAAAATAATACTCTAATCCTGTAAATTCCCGGCAATTTTTTACAGTGAAGACAGATAGATAGACTTTGTATATGTTAGGATTTTGTATATTGTGATTATGTAGTTGTAATGAAATTCATGGCCATATTGAGGTCCCCCACTTAAAATTTCCAATTAATCATTTATTTATTTTTTGTTTTGTTGATTGTTTGTTTTTTGTATCTTCATGAAAATTGTTTATATTGTTAATACGTAGTAAGCATGGAAATCATGACATAACTTAGCCTTTTTTTACTTAAGTGGGTTTAACGTATTTTTCTAAATACAGTACATTATAATATAAGCCTGAAGATGATAAGAAAATTCAATTTAATTCTAGAAACAGTATATGACAGTGTCATGGTATAGTTTCAGTCCTGATGCAGCCTCAAGAGGGAGTCATGAGATAAGATCACAGTTTACCAGCAGAGCGCTCGAGTCTCAAGGAGAGGGTTTGACATTAAACATACTGTAATAAATAAATGAATTATGTAAAATATGAATGATATAAAAATAGATCTCTATTTTAAAATAGATCTAACTATGTCCCCAGGGATTTCACAAATCTCTTAATTTTATAATAACTACTAAAAATCTCAAATCAGTAGGCCTAATATAGTACAGTGATTCCTGGCTCTTTTTAAAGGATTGAGCCACAAAACCAGTGATTTAATTTGTGCATAT
>NW_026704852.1:0-28476 GCF_012432095.1 Onychostoma macrolepis
CAAAGATGTACTAGTCAAAGAGTCATTCCAGTCAACTGTAATGTTGTAGAAAAGCTGGGGAAAAGAGGCAGAGGCAAGGATCTATGTGCAAATATTTCATGGGAAAACTAGAACAAACAAATCAAAACCAAAGGGAACAAAGAACAGAATGGCAGGCAAACAGACAACCATTACATTCCACAACTCACAAAGAACATATATATATATATATATATATATATACATATTACATATATACAGGAGGCTAACAAGCTGAACAAGATCAGATACAAACTGACTACAAACACCAGACGGGAGACAGGAAGTGACATAAAAGTCCAAGACAAGGCACGGAGAACATGCAACACAAACAAGAAAGAGCTTATTTGTGAGGAGAGCAATCACTTTTATTTTCTAAAACCAAAATAGAACTGAACACTTCAAAATTGCAATAAATAAATAATAAAATTTAATTAAAAAGTCAAAGTCTTCTTGCACTGGATGTGCTGGTTTCGGCCTCATTGCCAGCTGCAGTCATATAAAACACCGGTGATTCACAACTACTTGCTAAGGAGCTCACATTCACGTAAAGCAACCTTGTTGACAAGTTTGGGAGAGTAAGGGCAAAATGCACAAGATATAGTACTTTCAGTGCCTTGTAGTTGGCGATATCACATCTTTTGTAGCAGAAATAAACTGCTGCAGAAAAGCTAGGTCCATGCAAAATGTAATGTGTAACTGCAACACTCATTTCAAATGTAGAAGAGTAAAGAGTACAGATACTCATTCAAAAATGTAGTTAAGTAGAGAGTAAAAGTTGCTAATATATTTGATACTCAGTATCAAATATATTAGCAACTTTTCACTACATCCGAAAATATACTCAAGTACAGCAATTAGTTACATTTACTCCAATAATTTACACCTCTGCAGTCAATTTTGTCTGCCATTCATATTAATCATAGCACATTGCTAGAAAATCTCTCACTGCTCTTGACTAAATCACTTTTGTAACTTTAATAAGAAGAAATAATAATAAAAAAAATAATAATGAGATATATATATATATATATATATATATATATAATCTATATATAATACACGTGTTAATTATATCTATCATACATAGATAGATATAATTAACACAGTGAAGACTAATTAATTTACACAATGTATGTAGTGTTTCTTATTTATTGTAGTTTTTTGTCCTATTGCTTGCAATTAGTTTCTTATACTTATTTCATCACTGACTGTTTATTTATTGTCAGTGAGCTTGACTTTTTTTTTTTTTTTTTGTCTATTTTTAGGCTTGTATTAGTTTGATATTGACATTGGTGACAAGGATTATGAAAATTCTATGGTATCAAAGATTTTAATATCATAAAAACCTTTTTAAAAGAAAAAAAATATATACTATATCGTGATATATATTGTTATCGTGATCTAAAATTAGTCATATCGTGATATAAGATTTTGGTCATACCGCCCACCCCTACTTTCTATGAAAATATATATATATATTTAGCAAACAATCCATAGAATTCAGAAGAGAAACCATCCATCCATTCTTGGAAATGTGTTGAGTTTAAGATGATTAATGACATCAGTAATGTTTTTCCAAACAGGGACAGATCACACATGCATATATCTATTCCACTAATTTCACAACAAATTCAACTCAAAAGAGGAACTATGTCTCGTGGAAAGGAGCACAAAACTGCAACATCATGACTTTGCAGAAGAGATAATAGTAACTTTAAGACTTTACAATTCACAGTCTGACTTCAAAAGCATCTCAACTGTTATTTAAAATTTACTTTTAAACTGTATATTTGGCATCTGTAAGGAAGATGTTTGTCATGTTGAGATACTGACATGTTCAAATTTTAGAAAGATAAACATTTTAACACAACAGAAATTAAGATTTAATCTTAACAATTTATCAGGTTTATTGGGAACATAAAGCTCATTTTCATACTGTAACGGTCTGAGTGTATGTTGCTTTAAGATCCAGATTTAGAGTTTTTCCAAGCCCTGTATTTAGTTTGAATGCGGGAGAGGCAAGTGAATACTGTGCCATTTTATTTAGTGCTACAAAAATATAGATTCATCCATTAACAGTAACCCATGTCTCACAGACTTTCAATTATTTTGTCTTAGTTTCTGTTTTCATGGACTTATGTTGTAGTTTCCCGCTATTTGATAGTTGTCATGGTTATTCTTTTAATTTTCATAGGAGTTTGTCTTTTCTCATTTGCCTTGTTTTTAAGTTGCTGTAGTTCACCCTTCAGTTGTTGTTTGTGACTAGTTTGTGCTGTTGCGCCTGTTTGTTCCTTATTAAATAAATTTAATTTGCATTTTTAATCAGCTTTTATCATCTTCACCTTTCCATGACGCAGTGTCAGTAACCTGTGACAATATAGCTTTTATGCTAACTTAACACTATTGTATTTTGTTTTTTCAAAGCGACCACTCAATTTAAACAACAATTTAACAATGGAAAAATGGAAATGACAAGGTAATTTAACAAGAATGGTCCATGTTATTGAGACAGTGTGGCTTCCACATTAATGATGGTAGGCTATTCAATGTGACATTTTCAATGTGACAAGTATCAGCTAATTTAATCTTGTTTGACAGGCTAGAAATACATTTGAATTACCAATAATAGTCTATTTTTTTGTATATTCTGTTTTATAATATATGTACCTTTTTTATATTATGTAGGCTACCTTTTGCATCTCAAAAGGCATCTGATCCAAAGAGGTCATTTAGAGAAACATTTTTAGGAGATATTTTTTTAATTTTTTTTATCAAAAATATTATTTATTTAATTGTACAGTATTGTTCTAAACAAAGCAGAATAAATTATTATCAATATCACTGCTCACATAATCCACCCACCAGTCTTCCCGGTTAGTTTTTATGTTTTATGCACTATATTACTGAACAAATGGAATACAACTAGGAGTTTGAATGTTTTACACACCTTTGATGAAGAACTGTACTCGACTGATAAAGCTGGAATACATCCTTCTTGATTCTTCAGTTGATTTTGAAGAGGAAATATTGTTTGTTTTATGGTAAGTTTAGGTTTAATTTGTAACCATTTACATTGTAGTCCTTTTCCTCAGGTGAAATACCACAGTATACAAAGCATCACAGGAATTCCATTTTGAAGATTCTATTTTGGGAGCATCTTGTTCTTCAAGTTTCTCTTAGTGACCTGCGAATAGTGAAGTGAAATTGAAAAAAAAAAATAGAAAATAATATATATATATATATATATATATATATATATATACACATACATACAGTATATATATATATTTATTTATTTATTTTTTTTTTTCTCACCTGTCTCTTTCAAACCAATCTCTGTGTTAAAGAGATGTTTACTCCTGCCAGAGGTGTGAGAGACTGTGCAGGTGAGGAAAAAACAGAGAGCAGTTGGGATGGGAGGAGCAGAATCCACATGACGTCAGCTAATGAAAACTATTCCGGGAATTTCAAGCCATTGCCACTTATACAGAAGCGCAGTTTCTTGTTTTGAAAATACCAATTTATTGGAAGGGGATAGTGCTATTGGTGTTATTTTAAAAAATATAGACATAAGAACAGTTCTGGCTGAAATACCAGGAAGAATAACGGATTTCTGGGCATTATTTTAAGAATAAGTGTTAAATCAATTTGTATAATAGGCCTACAGGAAAAGATCAAACATAAACTTTTAAGACTTCAGTAAGAGAAACTCAACAAGATGGCCCAAAATAACTGAAAATTGGAAACCTAAATGCAGTTAGTAACCAAATTGCATTAATCATTGCATTTAAATGTAAAATTGTGAGATGTAAATGACAAAAAAGTGAAAAGCAGATCCCCAAAACAGTGTTTAGTGGACTTCTGCTACTTCGTGGGTAAGGCAAGTTTCATCAAGACTAGTTTTTAATGAAGAGAGACAAACAGAGAGAGAAGTGTGCCAGGCTCTTGTGGTAAAATGGAAACAACACATAATAAAAACAGCACAGTTTAATTGTAACAGGTACAGAAAGTATTACGTTCATATATGTAGAATTACACAAAAAATGTTAAAATGTGTACCTGATATGCCTGTTTGTGTGCACCTTCCCCATTAAATTTCTGAATGCAACGTTGAACCTAATTTCCTGTCTTTGCACCTGCTCTTCCCTTCCTGCATTGTCTCTGCACGGGAGAGGTGGGCTTCTAATGAGCAGTGTTGGGCACGTTACTTTAAAAAAGTAATTAGTTATAGTTACTAGTTACTTCTCACAAATAGTAACTGAGTTAGTAACTGAGTTACATCATTATAAAAGTAACTAATTACCAGGGAAAGTAACTATTGCGTTACTTTTAAAAATAATGTTCAAATGTCAAGTAACTTTGGATGCCCCCAATATTAAATATGTTAAATTAATGAAATGTACACTAAAAAGAATTAATTATTATTATAAAACATTGTACATTAATCTACACTATTTATCTACTGACACTTAATCAGTCAGTAAAGCATTATAATATAATATTATGATCATTTAATATTATATGATGATAGAACTTTAGTAATTATAGAATAACCAAGTATGAATGCATATTTGTCATCAATATAAAACGCACTAGGATTAATGAGATGCTGGGTTCATGAATATTAATCACGTTGTCTGCGTTCGCTCGAATTGATTTGCTGAGATCAAAACAAGGACGATAATAGGTGAGCGCCAGCCAATGAGATTGTAGTTTGCGCATTAGTTCCGCCCACTACCAGAGAAACCGGCAGTTCTTAAAAGCTGAAGAATTCCAAAGGAACTCCGTTATTTTGACAGGAAAATACAACAAAGAATATCGTTTACAAGTAGCGTGTCAATTCTGCATGTTATGAAAGACTCTCTTGCTCGGTATCTTTCTTTGCGTGCGTGTTTGTGAGAGAAAGCGACGGCGAGTCGTGCGCTTCACACTAGAGTTTATGGTACGTCAAATACAGCTACACTGCGCATCCATTCAGATGAACTGAAAAATGTAATTCTAATATAATATAGTAACGCCACATTTTATTGTCAGTAACGGTAACGGCGTTGTAACGGGGGAAACAGTAATTCGTTTGATTACTCGTTACTGAAAAAAATAACGCCGTTAGTAACGCCGTTTATTTATAACGCCGTTATTCCCATCACTGCTAATGGGCTCTGATTAATCCAATTACATCTTTTTCTTTTAAATTACTTTTGTACATAAATTTGTCATTTAAATCATATCTGTGAGTGACATTATTTTACCTGTATATTTGATTATTTTCATATTTCCATCAAGTTTGATCACATAATGTAAAAGAAAAAGGGACTCATCAGACTAGATGGCCTTCGTCCTCTGCTCCAGTTCTGACACTCTCATGCCCACTGTAGGCGCTTTCGATCATCGGCATTCTGATTGGTCTGCGGCTGTGCAGTGAAAGTGCGATGAACTGTGTGTTGTCACCAAGCGGCAACCTCCCGCTCCCTCTCTTGAAACCAACACGGAAGTGACTAAAACTGCAATTCATCGACTGGCCGCTGGAGGCTGGCTCCAAAAGGGAGTCAATCCCATAGACTCCCCATGTTAAAATGCCCAACTTTACAGCAGAAAAAAACATGATTATAGCCTGGTACAAAAACTTTTTTTGGTCTATATAGCTAATTTTGCCCTTCGTGACAACTGTGAGGGGGGTGAATTTTTTTATAACTCATCCGTTTAAATTATATTAAGCCTTAAAGTTCTGCATAATTAAGGGCGTGGTCACTTGAGTGACAGGTGGACTGCCGCTCTGCTCCAGAGTGTGAAACTCGCTAGAGTGTGAAACGTTTGTATTTGTACAGAAAAAAAATTATTATAGGTAGGACACTGGGAATCTGGCAATTAGATGTTTTAATGAAAATGATCTCAAACTTGATTTTTACGGCTATATTGCTTTTGCACTGTCTGCAAAATGGTAACTGATGTTATACTGTGTTCTGCCTTGGTTTCTCCGGGGCTTTTCTCCATGATACATGTTAAACACATGTCCCAAAATGATCAATAACTCATTTTCGACCAAAAACGAAGTTATGGTGTTTAGTCTTTGCACGGCTGCACTGTCACTGTAGAGGGGCGTGGTTTCAGCTCAGCTTCACCCACGTCCCGCCTTTTTGCCCATTTTTGATTATCCGGGAGTGACGCGCTTCCAAGATGGCGGCGGCCGGCTCCGCCCACTTTAGGCTTCAAAAACGCTTTACAGAAACCTACGGGTGACGACACGGACACTACGTCCATTTTTTTTACAGTCTATGGTTGTCACACATTCCTCCTGTTGTATGTGTATATTGAGATTTGTCCAGCAGGGGGCGGTAATGCATTGTGTACAGTGTTGTGCTAGTTACTCAAAGAATGTAATATATTACTCATTACTAGTTACTCCTTTCAAAAGTAATATTGTTACTTTACTTATTACTTTCTGGCAACAGTAATTAGTTACACTACTTACATTACTTTTTCTTCACGCCCCACAGAAGTTGTAACTGTGTATCTTCCAGATAAAATTCTTCTATAATGTTACTAACAACATATTTCTGCCTCATCATTTGACCAAAATCCACATCGGATCGCAGTCAGAAGTTATTACAAACACTCAACAGTGATTGATAGTGGCATTCAAGTAGAAGTGTTGTATTCATCTCATTAATTGTCATGTGTAGCTTGAAGTAATTTTTCCGTTACCCATATGCGATTAAATTTCGTTATGTATTTTATCAAATCACATGAGTTTGTAAGAAACTGTTTAATTTTCCAAAAATATTTTTCATTATATTAATATAATGTACCACATGCTGATCAGAGGGGTGCAATGCCAGAGTAAAGTAAAGCCACAACTTACACAACAGATCTTTTTTCCTGACAAAATCAATATAATGCAATATTTCTATCTGCTGAATGTAAGCTTTTCCATATTCCAAGCTTGCCTGCTGCACTGGGGACATCACATGCATGTGCGACTCATGAAAATTATGAAAATAAATCTAGGAATTATTTGATTGTTGGATTTTAAATCAGTGGGGTTGAGGCATTGAAAGTAACTAAGCTGTTTTATGGATGGTACCTGTAATATCATTACTGAAATCTTATTAATAATTAGTTACACTACTAGTTACTGCAAAAAGTAATATTATTACAGTAGCTAAATTATTAGTAACTAGTTACTGCCCAACACTGATTGTGTATGGGTTGGGGCACTATTAAAAGGCGCACTATTGCCATGCTGCTGAATGGGTCCTCAATAAAGTGACCATCGAGAAATTTTGGTTCGTCTGCGTTTTCTTTTGTTAGTATCTCAAGATACTACACCTCCCATTACCATCATCAAAACAGCTTGAATATTACAGCATCAAGTCACAAAACAGTAAAAAATATATTCAATACATTTCAGAAACAATATTATGAGAATAAGAATCGAAAGTGTTTTGTCCATATGCTATAAAAAACAGTACAACATGCTATAATAGCCTGCAATACACACAAATATGCCCCACAATAAAGAAGGTAATTTTTATTGCAGACAAATGTCAGCTGTTTGTTAAGTAATTAAGTGAATCTACTCGAAACACAAATTTGTAAAAAAAGTCAGGTTGTATTTCCTTGTTATATTCACACAGGGCAGTGTGGTGCTTTTTAGTGGGGCAGTAGAGAGTCAGACTTTTAACCTGAAGCTGCGGGTTTGATTCTCAGTACCAGCAGGAAATGTACTGTAGGTGGAGGAGTGAATGAACAGCGCTCTCTTCCACTTCCAGCATCCTGGAGATGAGTTTCACCACAGCAACACATAATGTCATCAGGTTACACCTCTGCAAACTGAATCTGTGTGGTTAAGAACCAGCCTGAAGACAAGTAGCCTGCTAGAAGCTATAATACATACAATATTAAAGGTTCAGCTTGTGCACAAAAGGCATTTCTTGGGTGAATAATATGTGAAACATCAACATTATCATAATGTGAAAGAGATGTCTACAGTTATAGGCCTACACCCATAAAAACATCTGAAAAGACTAGCTAGACCAAGACGTTGTCCCAGCTTTATAAGTGCTTATGCTGGCATGGTGTTGGTTTAGCTGGAGGACTTGATTGAATAGCATGGTCTTTCACTGTCTTTCACTTTCATGGTTCTTCACTGAAATTATCAGGAAATGTTGATTAAATCTTAGTTACCTATCATGAATGTCCTGCAGAGGGCAGCAGAGGGGCTACAAACAGAAAAGACTTCCAACTGTCTTTACAGAAGCTGTTCGATCTAAGTATAATGAAAATGAGAGGCATTCATATTAATCAATATCCAGTGTTGGGAAGGTTACTTTAGAAATGTAATACGTTACAGATTACAAGTTATCTTTCTTAAAATGTAATAAGTAGTGTAACTTTTCAATTACTTTATTAAAGTAATTTAACTGATTACATTTGATTACTTTCTAAATTTCTAATGTTTTCAATGGTTAATCATTTTCAAACAGGCAGGGTTAACCATACAGTAGTACAGTACTCAACACTGATTACTGTCAGACTTTCGAAATCCTTCATTTGAATTAAGATTATAATATTTTAATTTTAAAGGAGACATTGAATGCAAAATTCACTTTTACATGGTGTTTGGATATAAAAGTATCTTAGCAGTGTGTGGACACAACCACCCTACAATGATATAAAATCCATTCACTCCTTTTTTAGAAACTATACAGTCTCAATTATCAAGCCATTTTTTAGGTGGGTGCTCAGGCCCCACCCACAACCGCTGACATACTGTCCCATATTAGCATATTTCCGCACTCAGTACGTAGCGCTGACATAATTGTATTGATTATACCCTATTTTTTTATACACATCTGATGTTTATCTCGAACAAAAAGGTTGATGTATCTTTTCAACCTCTGTGTTTCCGCTCAAGAGATGTTGCTTGCGTGGTCATATCTACCAGTAATTACCCCGGTATTTTTCCGAGGTGTAGCCTATATTTGGGTAATTCCTGAGATTCGGTAATATTTCAGTCTCCCAGAGTTTTTAAAGTGGTGGTTCACCAAAACGAATTGTTAGAAGCTTTTCACAATAGCCTACTTTGGTGTGCTCATTATAATGAATAAAAATAGTTATTGCATTTAAATTTTTGTTTTTGTTTTACCATAACATAATGTCTTATCTTAAACCAAGCATTTTGTCATGTCGGCACTTCACTGCGGTTGTACTTAGAAAATTATTAACAAAATGTGCATAGTGTCTATGATTTTGGCCAATAATGTGATCATCTATTTGTGTTCTTGTGAAAAATGTTTTTTTCTAAAAAAAAAATAAATAAAAAAAAATCAGAAAATCACATTTTGATTTTTCACTGAACAAGAACATACAGAGACAAGATACCAGACCCAAGACTGACAGACACAGGGTTTTATTCAAAAACTTAACTCAACAAAGATCATCTTTGAATATGAAACAGAAAACAGCTGACAGGAATATTCAGAGGCTGAATTGTTTAAATGAATGTTTTGCATTGAATGTTATTTGGGTATTTCCTTGTTTCTTACTTTTAGACTAAAAATCTGCAATAAGTTAAAAAAATTACTAGAATTATAAATGAAAGAAAAAGAAATACAGAACATATAAAAGTTATTTAAACAGTCCATTAACTGTTGTATATTCACAGAAATATTGAAATATTTCAGTACAAAGTTGTTTTACATATTGTTTAATGGCCTGATATTAAATATGTATCTAGATTAAAAAACAAAAGCATCATGTCACAAAACAGTGTTTATACTGCACGCTGTTTCCATTTGAGCTATGAGAACTGAGTAACACAAACGTATAAAGGTTTTAGAAAACCTCAACTCTAGACAAAGGTGACACACGCTGTTTGTGAGCAAAATGAGCAAACCAGTGGAACATATTTATGGTTTTGGTTTAACACTTCAGTTCAGTTTTTCTGTAACATCTTTTTTTATTTTATTTATTTATTTATTTTTGCTGAATATAAAATTCCGAATAACTGTTATTTTTATTATGCAACCAAAGAAAATAGTTTATATGATATTATACAGATATGATACAAGATTTGATAATATCTGATATATGTAGATATTTATATGATTATTCAGTTGCTGCACCTGAACATCTAAACCTGAACAATTAAAACACTGTTTAATTTGTATCTTTGTTTTATTTATTTAATTTCTGCTATTGCTTGTAATTTGTATATTTGTTCTCTTTATTTTTTACTGGCTGTTCACTTGTCTTTAATAATATTTGAACTTTATATTTGTTAGGCTGGGCGTTTTTGCTGTGGTATCAAAATTGGAATCTAGAACTGCAAAATTGAATTGGTATCTAAAATTTTGGTGTCTGTGAAATCAATGAAAACAATAACTTTCTTTTGTGTGTGTGTGTGCAAGGGCTGAATACAACACTTTTTGCTGAATACAAACTCACATAAAACAAAAATCTGTTTTCGTTTCTGAAATAGTTAAGGTCTAGCAGCCTTTGACTTTTTTCAGTTAATTTATTGTTACATGCAAAACATTTTAATGTCTAAATGTGAATGAACCAGATCAAACATTTACATCATACTTCATAAAGGAATACCAATGAATCTGACAATGATGCTTAATGCATAACTAACTCCTAAACTGTATCTTTTTCACTGACCAGTAATGGTGGAAATATTACATTTCATTCAAATATTCAATATTCAGCTGAATAGTTCTCCACCTCGGCGTTCTGAAAGAGCAACGAGGAAAACAATTAGCATTTAACCTAAAATTAACCTGAACAAAGGTCTACTATAGTTTGTTGTACTTACAGAAGTAAAAACCTTCAGTGTAAATAATTATATAAAAAATGTCACATATTTACCTTATTGTACTAAGTTTTGCGTCTTGAAGCCGATATGTAACTTTTGTCTGCAGATCAGCATTATAGACATGTTTTTCCAACTGTTCTGCTTTTCTAGCAGCAAAAACTAAGAATGAAGAATTCAATATTTTTTAAATTGTAACAATATATATGGAGACACAAACAAGTCAAACTATAATCAAAAGACTATGAAAGACATCTTCACCTGCTTATTGCTGAAGAGCATCATATTTTCACAAACAACACCACTAGTGTTTATTTAATTTTCTCATTTAATTTAAGAATAACTCACCGATCAGCAGAATGAGCAGAAGTCCGTTCATCAGACCAGATATGATAATAATAATCGGCCATTGTGTTTGGTTGTGACACTCTGTTAGTTGAACTGATTCTGTAAAGAAAACATTCAGTCTGTTACTGTCAGTCTTTTACTGGAGCACAATGACAATGATACAGTTTTATAAAACTAAATTAAATATTGATAAAAGATTCATCTCTGTGTGGAGCAACCAATGAGAGGCTTTACTTTTTTTCTAATAAAACTGCAGTAAACAACAAATATAAATAATCACCCTGATTATCAGACTGTTTTAATCACTACAGAAGTAAATTAACTCACCATTGAAGTATATTCTGGTGCTGTTGCTGAGTTTTGGAGGTGCGCGTGTGTTCATACAGTAATAAACTCCTAATTCATCAGCAGTCACATTATTAATAACCAGACGATGTTTAAACTGCACTGAATATTTCTTTCTGAATGTTTTATTATGATAAAAAGGTGATTTTGTTTGTGTTGGGAATGATCGTAGAATCACTGTTGGAGGATCTGCTGTTTTCAGTAAAATCCAATAAACCTCATTTTCATCAAGATCACAGTTTATGATCACATTTGATCCCAAATCAGTCAGTAGATCTGACACTGCATACTGACAACAGATTAATACCACTGTGTGAAGAATTAAAAAAAACATAAAATTTTTAAGTTTGCAAAGTTTTTGAATGTATGTTAAAAATATTCATAATATGTAAACTTACAGAGCTGAAGCTGAATGATCTTCATGTTGTCTTGATCACTTCAATATAAAATATGGTTCCCTCCACACTGCATGTGTGAAGAAGAGCAGAAAGAAAAGAAAAGGAAGTAAAGTTTTCGACCACATTGTACACACAGTTTTTTTTTTTTTTAACATGCAATGATCCACAACCTCAATAATGAAGGGCCTCATCACTTTATTAAACGAGTATGACAGAAAATGTCTGGTTAAAATGAACAAAAACAGTTATTGAGTATATAAAAATTAAAAACGTTCTCATTGCCTTATTCACAGTAGTAATCTTATAATAACAGGTCAGATGTCACAGGAAGTATCGGTTTGGCATCATTCGTGACATTTGCTCTGAGAAAATGATCTCTGATAATAAGGGGCAGACTAAACAAACTCCAGGTACGGGGCCCCAGTGGAACTGTGTGCTTTTACTTTTGTAACACTTATATTGTTCTCTTTTTCTCTCTCATATTTTGTAGTTTATTTACCCCTCACAAACGGTCTATGGGATAGTGTAAATTCAGTAAACTGAACTGAACTGAAATTGAATTGAAAGCCTTTATTGACATTGGATTGTTTCTGTATATAAACATAACCACAGACAATAAACAAGAATATAGACTGTACAGTACAATTATAAAAAATATATACAAGAAGTGAGTCATAATATTGCACACTGAGCAATCTGTGACCATTGACATTACTGCACATTGACCTCTACATTGACATTAAACATTAAGTATATACAAAAAGTACAAATTAAAACTATGATGTTTTTGGCCCTTGAGAGATAGTGGGAGCAAGCAAACAGTGATTTTTTTGGGCTGTGTTGATTACTCTTTGGAGGGCTCTCTTGTCTGCTGCAGTGCAACTGGAGTACCACACCGAGATGCAGTACGCTAGCATGCTTTTGAGGTGGAGCGGTAAAAGGACACCAGCAGCTTACACTCCAAGTTGTTTTTTCCTGAGCACCCTGAGGAAGTTCTGTCATTGCTGTGCCTTTTTTATTGTTGCTGAGATGTTAGCAGACCAAAAGAGGTGATTTAATAATTTAAAACTAAACATTATACTCTTGTGAATGGCGGATGACGGTGATGGGGAGGAGAAGAATTGTTAAAGTCGTTATTCGTGTTTTCTTTGCACACAAAATGTATTCTCGTAGCTTCGTAAAATTAAGGTTGAACCACTGATGAGTCAGAAATCTCTTAGGATTTCATAAAAAAAATATCTTAATTTGTGTTCCGAAGATGAACAAAGGTCTTACGGGTTTGGAATGCCATGAGAGAGAGTAATTAATGACAGAGTTTTCATTTTTGGGTGAACTATCCCTTTAAGTCTCCTGATAGGCTAAGTAGCTTCTAGTATGATTCTATGGAAGAGTGACTTTTAAGGATTGTGTCACAGAGCAAGTTGAACAAAGTTTACAAACCAAACAAATCCAACCAAGTTTAGATTGGGATCAGTGGTTCATTTGCTACAGATTTTCATCTCAGGGTTTGATCCTGAGTATACCGTGAACTCTGTGTCTACTGTGAGCAAGTGCATGTGGAATTGATGATCAGAGAAGAACCAATCATGTGAAACACAGAGAGAATTAGTAAAAGTAACCTCTGCCCTCCAGTGGTGAGACCAGGCATCTCTCTGCTGGATCATGATGGCCTTGGGGTCTCATTTGAAATACTACAAATTCACTAACAATAGGCTTGTAAGTGGAGAACTACCACTTCCAGCCTCCTGAGGGCAGCAGAGGCCCCATATACATCTGTGTTAAACATTCTGTTCTGAAAAAATTATATGATCATTTTTTATTAACTGGAAATATCATCTATGCCATAAACGTTCAACTGCTTGAACACATATTAGCCTACATTTTCCAGGGTGAGTTTCAGAATAGCACTAAATGAACTAATTCCTCCAACAGTTTTTTTTTTTTTTTTTCATTTAGAACTCCTTCTGTTTACATATAGGCCTAATAGGCTACATATAAGATTAGACTGATGAAAGTTGTATAGAAATGTGTTCAGAGGTGAGATATGCTGCAGCTCTGCAGACTGTTGTCAGAAGAGCACAACTACAGTAGTTGCTGGACAAAAACACACTAACCACAAAATTATAAATTGCTCTTTTTATGACCATTCTGGTCTTGTTAAAGGACCTTGCAGTTTACAGCTCATTAATTGCAGTTAAAGCAGATGTTTGTAAGAAGTTATCTGATTCATCAAGCACCTAAGTCATATTCTTCTTGTGACACTTTTAGACCTTATGTATACACAAAATACAAATGCCTGTATGTAATCTGCTGAATAAACACATATGAAAGTCTCTTCAAGTAACCTAATGTTAACTGCAAATCTTATTTTACTCATAAATTGTGAATTGTCATTCTAAAAACTGAATTTCCTGAGGAAACCATTGGCTTGAAAATGCAAACACTCTTATATTGAGCTCAATAATCATTTAATATGTACATATTATATTTACATACAGTATGCCTTACAAAAAGTCACTATTGTGTTTATGTAGGCACCATCTTGCCACCCTGTATGTCAGATATAGGCTACATATATTTTATCTTGTTGTTCACTTTAAATATTTGAAAATAGTTAAAACAATATAAATTTGTTCTGAACAGCCATGCCGCGAATAACAGGCCCACAAGTTCAATGATTTTACAGCAAAGCTCCTTTTATTTAATGTTTTATAACGTTGGGCCCAATTTTAACGATCTAACCGCATGGTCTAAAGCGAGCGGCGCAAGTGCACTCAAGGCGTGTCCGAATCCACTTTTGCTAGTTTAACGGATTGTACCTATTCTCTTAATGAGTGGGTGTTTTTTGGGCGTAACGTGCAATAAACCAGAGGCTGTTTCTCAATATGCGTTCTTCGGCGATCTTGCGTCCTTATGTTCTCGCTCTACGTCATCATTAACCGTCGAAGTTCAGTACCAATTCTCAAGAACGCAAGAACAGAGGACGCATGAAAGTTCCCGGATGTGATCTTGATATCGAGGATGCATCGAGTGCAGACTTTAGAGAATCGAGTGTACGGAAGCCTGTAAGCTTTAAACTCGCTCTCGCAAATACTTGACGGCTCTTGAAAGTAAACATTTAGCGTTTTGTTTTGCTTAATTTGAATAAATATAGAAGACCCTGAGAAAGTCTGCAGTATTTTTTATTGGCGTATTAAAATGAATCTTAACATAGTCATAGTTAAACATATACGCTGTAAAATAAAACGATATAGCCTACAATTATATGAAAATAATATCTATAATATAAATGTTTTAATAAGTTATGACATTTGTTTGTAATGTTATGTTATATTTATTGTTCACTGGTCGCTGCTTATGCTGTGACTATGCGGTCAGTTAAGCAAGAACGCAGCACATCTCAATTCTCATAAGGGTGCGTTCTGTGTTCTCGCGTCCTTCCGAGTTCGTTCTTCCAAGGAAGCTTGGCAAGACCGGTCTCCACGAGAACACAAGTCAGTTCTTTGCATTCTTGGCATTGCTGCTTAAATGCTGTGGCCAGATGTGGAGTGCCTTCTAGGGTTAGGATGGGTCATGGAGGAGAAAACCAATGGCTTCTGTGTTATGAACATTTTCAGGGAATCTGGAAGAGGCAGTGCCATCAGAGGCAGGAGCACTCATAACCAATGAATTGAGAGGCTCTGGGGTGACGTGGCAGGGACTGACTAATGCTTACTACAAACTCTTCCATTTCCTGGAGATTGAAGGTATATTGGACGTAGACAATGAAATGCACCTCTGGGCTCTTCATTCGTTCCATTAAATAAAGAAAAAAAAAATTCTGTTTGGATTTAAGTAAATATTGGTATGGTATATATTTGGCAACAGTTCTTTTAACACTAACCCCTGGTTTCACAGACCAGGCTTCAGCTTAGTCCCAGACTAAAATGCATGTTTGAGCTGTTTTAACTGAAAGAAACTTGCACTGACTGTTCTTAAATTATGTCAGTGCCATTGTTTTGTCTCAAGATGCACACCGGTAGTGTGTTTTTTTTTGTTGTTGTTAATAAAAGCTACATAAATGTCCTAATTGAGCTATGGCCTAATCCTGGCTTAGTCTAAGCCCTGTCTGTGAAACCAGGCATAAGTGATGCAGTATGTAGCTTTTTATTTCTTACACAATTGAACTTGCTGTTCCTCGATCGATTGCTTCAGTCTGTTCCTGTCTGTTGTGCTGCTGAGAGGTTTGCGATTGTAGCTTCGCTTTTTATTGAATCTCTACCTTACTTTCACTCCCTGTTGTTTAAAGTGATAATATATAACTTAATTCCCACCATATTTCTGGTGTTATCTTTCAAACTAATCTAACTAATTTGATCATTCGCTTTTAAAACCGCATTTGTTAGCCATTTAGCTTGTCACTCGCGGTTCCATTCGCGCTTATTATTGTTTTCTTTTCTTTTTACGTTTCTATTATTCAAATCCGTTAAAGGATTGTTAGGCTGTATTAATTAGATCAACCGGAAACCGGGAACACTCCCCATAACACACAATGTACTCGTTACATCGTAAGAAGAATGGCATCTACGCTAATATTTGTCTGTTTCTTTCTTATTCTGTTTCTCAGTCCATATCCGATCAGATGGTGGATCAGCACCAAGAGATGATGTCTACATCCCTGATCGTCAACGGAGACCAGGACACCCAGATGAGCCCCAGAGACATACATTTATTTTACAATAAACAAACAAATATATATTATAAAAATAGATCGAGAAACAATAAATTCATTAAACTATACATTACAATTATAGCAAATGAACAAATCATATAAATGAAAAACTTCAAATAATGAATGAAACACAAATATAACAAATACATTAAATTATAAATAAAAATGCTCCATCGGGACAAGACCACGGGAATCAGATAAGCCCTTTACACAATCTGACATGGCTGCGGTTGGAATTAAACTGCGTGATATACAACATGAAACAAAACATTTGTAAGTCTTCCAGGTAATGGCAACACTGAGTTTACATTTTTTGCAGCACAGTGATTAAGACATGAAATATTAAAATTGATTGTTTACTTGAGCACATTGTGTTTGTCTATACCTGCGACTGCAAGAGTAGATGAACCAATATTGTCTATTTGTTTAAAATCCATTGGTTTTCGACATAAAACTTGGTGAAATTATTTCAGTGTGTGAGTAAAATCTCAGGGGGTCCTTTAAGTAAATAATTTAGGCCAAAGGGTGTTGGCTGACAAAAAAAAAAAAAAAAAGATTGAAAATCAATCAATTATTACGGTGGCGCATTGCTTCACCAATAATTTAGGCCATGGTTACATAATGTGAGCTAAGCGACTGTATGCGCTGCTGTCACCACAGTCCTGACATAAACATCTGGTTGACTGGTTGAATTATACAGGATTTCCGGGAGGCGTGTGTGTCGTGTTCTTTAACGTTCCGCCTGGAAACAAAAATGCCGTGGTGCCAAACCCTCTCATGAAAGAAGAAAGCTGTTGCGTGAGGCAAATGGTGGTCACACCAGATACTGACTGGTTTTCGGACCCTCTCCGGACCCCCCTCCAATACAGTAAAACTGCACATTTTAGAGTGGCCTTTTATTGTGGCCAGCCTAAAGCCCGGTACACACCAAGCCGACGGTCGGCCATCGGGCAGTTTTTGTTCATCGGCCGACTAAGTTTTCTCAGTGTGTTCTGCGCCGTCGGCTGAAGTTGGTCCTTGTCGGCTTTTTTTCGGCCGATTCGACATGTTGAATCGGCGTCGGAGCTCGTCGGTCCATATGATCATTCTAATTGGCTGTTCAGCTGGCGAACCAATGCGCGAGAAAGGCGCAGAAAGGACGTGCTACTTGGCCATCGGGTGTCGAGCGTCGGCTTGGTGTGTAAAGGCAACTTTGGACCCAGACGCTGCCGACGTGAGCCGACCCCGCAGTCTGCTTTCGTCGCCACTAGTTTGTCGGTGTCGGCATGGTGTGTACCGGTGTATAAGGCACACCTGTGCAATAATCATGCTGTCTAATCAGCATCTTGATATGCCACACCTGTGAGGTGGATGGATTATCTCGGCAAAGGAGAAGTGCTCACTAACACAGATTTAGACAGATTTGTGAACAATATTTTAGAGAAATAGGCCTTTTGTGTACATAGAAAAAGTCTTAGATCTTTGAGTTCAGCTCATGAAAAATTGGGCAAAAACAAAAGTGTTGCATTTATAATTTTGTTCAGTGTATTTGCTAGGCTTGTATCATAGGGGAAAAATGTGAGAAGCTTGAATCCATGCTTGACAAGCTCCTGTCTCAGCATCTCCACAGGCCTCTTCCTTTGTGGCTGGTGGTGATGTTCTGGACCACCATGTCAACAATACTCCTGTCTCATTCAAAACAATCTTGATTGTCCACCTGAATGATCTCAAACATCAATTCTGAAAAAACGTTTGGACATTTACAGTAAATAACAGAAGTTGTCCTAGGAGGACTAAAAATAAAACAGGACTAAAACAGAAATGTTCAAGATCTTCAAAGTAGGTTTAATTATGCACTCAATACTTGGTTGGGGCTCCTTTTGCATGAATTACTGCTTCAGTGCAGCATGGCATGGAAGCAATCAGCCTGTGGCACTGCTGAGGTGTTATTGAAGCCCAGGTTGCCTTGATAGAGGCCTTCAGCTTGTCTGTATGATTTGGTCGGATGTTACTTGTCTTCCTCTTGACAATACCCCATAGATTCTCCATGGGGTTCAGGTCAGGCGAGTTGTCTAGCCAATGAAGCACATTAATATCATGGTCAGCAAACCACTTGGAAGTGGTTTTGGCACTGTGGGTAGGTGCTAAAGTCCTGCTGGAAAAGGAAATCAGCATTTCCATAAAGCTTGTCAGCAGACGGAAGCATAAAGTGCTCCAAAAAATCGGCTGCATTGACTTTGAACTTGATAAAACACAATGGACCAACACCAGCAGACGTCACGGCACCCCAAATCATCACTGACTTCGGAAACTTCCCACTGGACTTCAAGCAGCTTGGATTCTGTGCCTCTCCAGTCTTCCTCCAGACTGCAGACCTTGATTTTCAAATGAAATGCAAAATCTACTTTTATCTGAAAAGAGGACTGAGCAGTAGTACAGTACTTTTTCTCCTTAGCCCAGGTAAGATGCTTCTGACATTGTTTCTGTTTCAGAAGTGGTTTGGTAGCCCTTTTCCTGAAGACGTCTGAGCGTGGTGACTCTTGATGCACTGACTCCAGCTTCAGTCCACTCCTTGTGAAGCTCTCCCAAGTGTTTGAATCGGCTTTGATTGACAGTATTCTCAAGCTTGCTTGAGTTTCTTCTTCCTTCAAGTCAACTTTGCATTTAATATGCTTTGATAAAGCACTCTGTGAACAGCCACCCCCTTCAGTAATGACCTTCTATGACTTACCCTCTTTGTGGAGGGTGTCAATGATTGTCTTCTGGACCATTGCCAAGTCAGCAGGCTTCCCCATTATTGTGGTTTCAAAGAACAAGAGATACCCGGAATTTATACTGTAAGGATGGTCATTTAATGAAACTCAAATGTAAATATTCTAATATTTTGAGATACTGGATTTTTGAATTTCATGAGCTGTAAGCTCTTATTATCAAAATTAAAACAAAACAAAAAACTTTTACTTTACATGTAATGAAATTAGTGGTGTCAAAATTAGCGCGTTAACGCAGGCAATTATTTTTTTCAGTTTAATGCTTTAAAATTATTTAACGCCGTTATCGCAGGGGCGGAGCCTAGGGTTGGCCACCCCACTCATAACTGCTGTTTCTGTCTGTTTTTTTCTTGACAAGAAGTGCATTTATTCAGTCGCAGAACGTCTTTACGATCACATCAATCCGGAGAAGTTTCAGACGCGCGCTCCAAGCCTGTATCAATTAATATCAAAGCTCAAAATAAACTACATGCATGCAATGTCGTGGTCAGTTAAGGAATGAAGTTACCAAAAAGGCGACTAAAGCTACCTTAAAACTGTGTGTGCATGTAATATGTTATATATGAGTTACATTAAAAACATGTCTCTGAAATGGTTTTCATAACTGTCCTGGAGCATCCCAGCACTGTCTCACTCCTCTAACACGCCCAATTTAACTCGTCAGCTTATCAGTAGAGACTTAAATGGGTCAGAAAAGGTGATGGGGGTTGAGAGAAAATACGATGCATGTCAGATCTGCGTCACGTTCAGCAGCGACATCTTTTAAAGAAACAGCAGCCAAAAACAACCTAATAACTAGCTGCTGTGATGTCTGTTCATCAAGAATAAAAGAAAAAAGAGGAAATCAATTACTTTTATATAGCTGTAAGTATGTATCTGTATTTAGTTTAGAATTTAGTGTTTGGTAACTTTATTCAATTTCTGTATATTTCTGCTGAGGGGCACAGGTAGCCTAGCTAAATATAACATTTATTATAATGGGTTTATGTGAAGATTGTTTTAAGTTCACTTGAATTAGAAGTTATTTTTAAAGTCTAATAAATGTTACAATTGATAGCTCTTAATTATAATGTAATGTGTAATGAATAGTCAATGGTTAAATATTAGGGGAATCTTTTTTTTTATAGGGAAATCAGTATTACTTGGCATCAGTGATACTGGCCTTCAGTCATAAAAAAAGATGTCAATAAACAAATATTAAAAATATGTTGTTTGTACATTAATTTGAAGATTGAATGTGAAATTATTGCAATAGAAAAGTATATTTAAAAACTTTAATGATAGGTGGGATTAATTGCGATTAATCACAATTAATTTCAGAAAAAAATGTGCGATTAATTAGTTTTTTTAATTATGTTTTTTTTATCGATTGACAGCACTAAATGAAATACATAATGAAATACATAATAAATTACATAAATAGTGATAGCCTGTAAAGGTTGTTAATTTATACAATATGTATATGTAAGAAAAGGGGAGGAGATACTATCAAAACAGAAACTGCAAATACATGTTAGGGGATAATGCCACAAACACAGGTATCTGCATTCTGCATGTGTTAAACAGAAGAAAATCTCAAAATATAATTTATCCAAACAATCATTCCAAAACCAAGGAAGTTCTCTACAGAGAATATCATTTGTGGAGCATCCCAAGAGGAAGGATTTTGTTTAGAGTTTTGATAGGTAAGTGATAATTTACTGTTGGTCTTTGTAGTTGTGGGAAATCATGCTCTTTCTATTTCTGACTTCATTTGGACACATTTTTGTGTGCAACTTCAGTAAACTTAATTTACTTTTTCTTCATCACCATAGTGGCTGTGCGACTGCTCTAACAAAAGATCTTCAACATGTCAGAACCAAGTACTGAAGTTTTTTTAGTTTGAATAGTATAACAGTAATAATTTAAATGGCCTAAAATTATTCAGTTAACAGTCACAGATATATTATGCCATCTCCTGGTATTTTTTCCTATACCAGGAGATACACACCCTATTACTAAGTGATTTATCTAGTATACCGATTTATCTTGTTTGAATGTCCAAGATCATTTGTTCAATGTAAAATTTTAGATCAAAAAGATGGAGGAATGGAATGCACAATGACATGTTTGACCACATTCTGTAGACGTTATGAGTATGTCTTTTGTTTGTCACCTGTCACTTAAGCTTTCGTTTGTCTTGTTCTCTTTGCTGTAAATGCATCACTTAATGGGTAAAATGTCACCTTTAAACTGACAAGTTTCACATTGATTAGAAAAGGCATTGATTCTAAAAGTAGGCCATATGACAGCTTTGTTGGATGAACAGACAAAATTAAAATGGTTATTCACTGAAAATCCTACCTCCCACTTTGGCACTCAAATCTCTTTGAACATTTGTGAAGACTGTAAAGATGGATGTCTGTCATCTGAAACACTGAGATGTCAGGTGATACAATGATTCAGACCACAAGAAAACTGAGACCAGAGTGAGACAGTTTTATTGAATATTGTCTAAAACTAGACCGTCCACCAAATCCAACTAAAAAACAACATCCAAATCTCATGCCTCAACCAGAAGGTCCTGCACCGGCTCCTCCAGCCACAGAAGTTCAGCCAGTCTTGAATCCATCTGATCCAAGTAATCCAGCACCTGGCCAGTTTCAGCCACATGGAGGTAAACAATAACTATACATTTGAGTGTTCTATAATGTTTTGATTTTCATGAAATGAAATTAAGCTTAACAATATTCAACTAAATATCAGTGATGAACGACCCAAACAGCTCAGCTAAACAAAAGCTGTATTTATATATATAAAAAAAACTTATTTTAAAATTTGGTTTGATCATTTTGATCATTTTAATTTTCTAAAGTCAGAAGGAAATTAAGCACAACAGTTTGGCTGTAAAAAAATTTACTTTGCTGCTATTCGGTAATCCAGGTTACATACACAAATAAATTCAAATAGTGGTTCAAACAGATGAATTTATGTTACTATACTAACTAGAAGGTTTAAGGTTTTCACTCTCTTTAAGGTCCTGATCCAGCTCTTCTATCTCCAGGTCAGCCCGTCATGAATCCATCTGTTCCAATTAATGCAGTGCCCTATAAAGGTAACCATACAATAAATGTATATATCTGAGTGATATATAACATTTAGATGTTCAAATATTTAACCAAAAGGCTTTTGTTAAATAGCCAGTAAAAGTTAATATCTTCAAATAAAATACACATCACATATAAATAGTGACAAATAAAGAAGAATTATGTTACTATACAAACTTGATTCTTAGAACATTCAAGGTTTTACTTTCACTCTCAATTTTTGTCTTAAACTAGACTATCCAGTCCACAGCTACCTTCTAAACGCCATACCTCAGACAGCAGGACCTGAACCGGTTCCTCCAGGCACAGGCATCCAGCCACAGAATCAAACACTTCCAGTTCAGACAGTCATGAATCCGTCTGTTCCAAGTAATCCAGTACCTAACCAGTTTCAGTCACATACAGGTAAAAAGAAAGAAAAAAAAAAATACAAACTTCTCAAATATATATATATACACAGGTACATCTCAATAAATTAGAATGTCGTGGAAAAGTTAATTTATTTCAGTAATTCAACTCAAATTGTGAAACTCGTGTATTAAATAAATTCAATGCAGACTGAAGTAGTTTAAGTTTTTGGTTATTTTAATTGTGTTGATTTTGGCTCACATTCAACAAAAACCCTCCAATTGACTATCTCAACAAATTAGAATATGGTGACATGCCCATCAGCTAATCAACTCAAAAAACCTGCAAAGGTTTCCTGAGCCTTCAAAATGGTCTTCCAGTTTGGTTCACTAAGCTACTCAATCATGGGAAGACTGCTGATCAGTTGTCCAGAAGACAATCATTGACACCCTTCACAAGGAGGGTAAGCCACAAACATGCATTGCCGAAGAAGCTGGCTGTCCACAGAGTGCTGTATCCAAGCATGTTAACAGAAAGTTGAGTGGAAGGAAAAAGTGTGGAAGAAAAAGATGCACAACCAACCGAGAGAACCGCAGCCTTATGAGGATTGTCAAGCAAAATCCTTGACAAAATGCAATGTCATCTGCTGGTGTTGGTCCATTGTGTTTTTTGAAATCCAAAGTCACTGCACCCGTTTACCAAGAAATTCTTCTGCTGACCAGCTTTTTAAATATGTTGATTTCATTTTCCAGCAGGATTTGGCATCTGCCCACACTGCCAAAAGCACCAAAAGTTGGTTAAATGACCATGGTGTTGGTGTGCTTGACAGGCCAGCAAACTCACCAGACCTGAACACCATAGAGAATCTATGGGGTATTGTCTAGAGGTAAATGAGAAACAAGAGACCAAAAAATGCAGATGAGCTGAAGGCCACTGTCAAAGAAACCTGGGCTTCCATACCAGCTCAGCAGTGCCACAAACTGATCACCTCCATGCCACGTCAAATTGAGGCAGTAATTAAAGCAAAAGGAGCCCCTACCAAGTTTTGAGTACATATACAGTAAATGAACATACTTTCCAGAAGGCCAACAATTCACTAAAAATGTTTTTTTTTATTGGTCTTATGAATTATTCTAATTTGTTGAGATAGTGAATTGGTGGGTTTTTGTTAAATGTGAGCCAAAATCATCACAATTAAAAGAACCAAAGAGTTAAACTACTTCAGTCTGTGTGCATTGAATTTATTTAATACACGAGTTTCACAATTTGAGTTGAATTACTGAAATAAATGAACTTTTCCACGACATTCCATTTTATTAAGATGCACCTGTGTATATATATATATATATATATATATATTTGAGAAGTTTGTATTATTTAGATGTTCAAATGTTATAAAAATTGTATTATTGGAATGTCATAAGTGAATTAACCAGATTATTCAAATTAAAAAGTTCATGGTTTTAACACTTTATTGATTATTGTCTTAAACGTGGCCATCCAGTCCAATACTACCCTCCAAATCCAATGCCTCAGCCAGGACAGCACATATCCACTTATCCTATGGGAGGTTATGGGGTACCTGGGCAGGTTCCTCCACCTGCAGGGCTCCAGCCACAGAATCAACCACCTCCAGCTGAGACAGTCATGGTTCAGTCTGTTCCAAGTAATCCAGCACCTCACCAGGTTCAGTCATATCCAGGTAAAAAAAAAAAACGTGTATGTGAATAACATATTAAGATGTTCAAATGTTCAGCTAAAACAGGCCTTTTTTCACATACAACAAAAGTTAACATTTTAAAATGTCCTTTGTTGTCTCTTTGTTGTCAGTTAATTTAATTATCTAGGAACACAGGAGAACATCAATACAAATAAGAACACAAATTAATAAAAACAAAAATGTTAATTATTGTCTTAAACTAGGTCATCCCGTCCAAATCAACCTTTCAAATCCCATGCCTCAGTCAGAAGTCATAGGACTTCAGTCAGTGAATCAACCACCTCCAGGTCTGCCAGTCTTGAATCAGTCTGATCCAAGCAATCCAGCACCACAACAGGCTCAGCCGTATGCAGGTAAACATAGAGTGTTAAATAATATTTAGATATGCAAATGTTACTTATTTGATAGGAAATTAGGCTTAAAAACATACAATTAAATCAGTTTTGAACAAGATAAACAGCTCAACTTGCACTTCTCAAAATATTTTACTTTGTTGAATAGTGTGGATGTATTTAATGAACATTAAAGGGGTGGTTGACTGCTTTTTTACTAGGCTTGATTGTGTTTATGGGGTGCAGTCTAATATGTGTTAATGCTTTGTTTAAAAAAAAAAAAAAAAAAAAATATATATATAATTATATTACATAATTTACCTTTATTCTGCACCTTTATTACTCTGTCCCTTCTCTTATGAACGCTCTGGTGATTTCCTGTTTTTATTAAGCCCCTCCCTCAGAAATACACAATGAGCTCAGATTGGTTACAACTCTTCCTCTTCTCTAAAGCAGTGCAACATGGTTTATGTAAATTTCAGGGTTTGTGATGTCACCAACCCTGGAAGTAGCTCCTTTTATTCACTACGAGCCATTTTTGTAGGCATTAAACTGTCATAATTTTAATGGGCCCTATTTTAACGATCTAAGTGCATGGTCTAAAGCATACGGCGCAGGTGCACTTAGGGCATGTCCGAATCCACTTTTGCTAGTTTAATGAAGGGAAAAAGGTCGGCGCGCCCAGAGCATGGTCTAAAAAGGTTGTCCTTATTCTATTAATGAGTAATGGGTGTGTTTTGGGCATAACTTGCAATAAATCAATCAGAGTCTCATCTCCCATTCCCTTTAAGAGCCAGTTGCGTTCGCGCCAAGGCGGATTTGCTATTTACATGGCGAAATTTGCAGGCGCAAAACTGAACGTGTCTCCAGAGAGGAAACAGATAGCGTAATTCTGATACGTGCAATGACTATCCATTATGACATGTAGGCATTTTTATATTTATGTAGCCTACACAATAATAATCTTTTACATTGTAATCCTTTAATTTGTAACATTAAATTGTTTTCAGACCAGCACGCCCATGAGCGCACACGTGTGCAAATGTATTTTCTATTTAACCCTGTGGGGTTTTGGGGCCCTTGAGATGTTTTGACATGCCCTGACATTTGTGCTTATTTCAGATACTTATAACATACTATTGGCCAACATGTATTATTATTTTTTTTGTTCACAACATTGGTGTAGGACATGAAAATGATAACTGCGTTGGGCTGAAACTAGCAACATACACTTGCGTCGTGCCTGGCGTCGCATTGTGCCGGGTGTATGATAGAGCCCAAAATCTCCGTTTGCACTGAACTTTCAGTAACTTTGCAGATATTGTTTATGCTCAAACAGCAACATTACACACTCACTAAAGTTTAAAAAGTGAAATCACAATCAACCACCCCTTTAATGATGTAAAGACAATGCAGGGCTAATGATGGTGTACTGTATATTCATCCTCCTTAAAAACGTCTCTAGCACCTGAAGTTCCACCACCAGTTCTACTTTTTGGAGTACCACCCGGTCTCGAGTACCTCACTCAGGTGGGCCTTACAACACTTCTCGTCTTCTATCAATACCTCTTTCTGCAAGTGTGATGTCTGTTTACTACCTGTTATTTTCTGTGCATTTCAGGTTGACCAGATACTTATTCACCAAAAAATGGAGTGCATAGAGAGTGAGTCTTCTTCTCTTAGTCCTTTCTTGTTTGTTTGTTTTTTTATTAAGTGTGTTAGAGTAAGATTGCATACTTTCACTATGGTTAAACCTTAGAGATATTTTAATCTGACAAACATTGATCATACTTGTCCACAGTGTTTACTGGCTTTGAGACTAACAACCAGTATGAGATCAAGAACAGCATCGGGCAAAAGATCTACCATGCCAAAGAAGACAGTAACTGCTTTACACGCAATTTCTTTGGTCGAGCACGCGATTTTAAAATGCATATTACAGACAACATGGACCAAGAGGTTATTCTGATGCATAGACCAATGCGCTGCTTCCTGCAAGAGGTAGAACAGACTTTATGTGTCTTGTCAAAGTTAATATAGCAGCTAAATAAGACATTTTAATAACAAATGTTGAAAGGAGTTCCAACATACTGGGCTTCAGACCAAAAAAAAAAAAACAGAAAAGTCTGTTTTTGACCTAGATTTTACCAAGTGCAACTTTGTTGACCCTGGAACAAAATTGTGATTAACCAATCAGATTTGAAGAACCAGTGTATAGTTTTTGTGAAGTTTAGGCTTAAAATCAGTGTTTGGTGCTTGTACATCAGTGTCATTCATCTATCATTTCCTCTGATTTTAGGGATTACTCATGATTAAGGATAGGTTTAGGTGTAGGGATATGGACAAGACTACATTTCTGGATGTTGACCTAGGAACATATCTAACTCTGCAAAATCAGGACATGCACGTAATTGCTTTGTTAAAGAATTGTATAGTTTAGCTTTTATCAACAGTCACAACTACATGCTGTAATGAAGGGATGTTTATTAAAAACTACAGCAAAATATTTAATTCTAACAAACCTATATATTTCAGCTCCCAATCCATTTAAAAAAAAAAAGACTGATGGTTTAAGTGAGGGATTGAGCTGCTCACAAGCAAGTTCAAAGCTGTTTCATGAATCTTTTTGCCTTAAAAAACAAAACTTTATAGACCCACACGATGTTGCTGACTGTGGAGACTAGATTTGTCTCCTTTCGCAACCAGTTAAAATGTACATTTCCTTCTTTTTTTTTTTTTTTCCAAATTCTGCAAAGGCTGAGGATATCAATTTGAAGGGGAAATTTCAAACTAATCTTGGTATAAATGGGGATATGATATGATTTAGTTGTTGAATTTTGAAGGACATGCTTGTAAGCAGCTGTGCAGGAATTTGAGCTTATTCTTTTTATGGGACAGTGTACGGGGGTGAAACTGATTTAACATGAGATGGGCAGTGCTCTATTTGTAGCTGTGTGTTTATAAGCATGTGTCATGTGTCTATCACCATTTAAGTTACAAAGTCACATACACGATTTTAAGTCATTTAAATGCACTAAAGTCACTTAAAGTGGAGAAGGATTTGGCATTGATATTAAGAATTCAGGAAACTGCTATACATTTCTATTCAGTGCTCTGAATCACCTGTCACTCCAAGGTGCCTTGGAACTTAGGTTGTCTGTCATACTGTCTTTTCTTGTTTATTAATTGATGAGATTTTTCCACCCTCAGATTGAGGTACAGGCTCCCCCTGGAGTAACCGTTGGCTATGTGAAACAGGAGTGGTCCTGCTTTTTACCTAAATTCTCCATCCTGGGCCCCAACAATGAGGAACTACTGAAAATCCAGGGACCCTTCCTTCAATGCAAATGCTGTGGTGATGTTAACTTTGAGGTAACGGTTAGGCGATTTTTAGGCAAGATGAGAGCAATAATGAAATAATTTTTTAGACTTAAATGTTAAGGTGTTTTGCATTTGATGCATTGATTGTTAATACACACATCTTTTGCACCACTAAGAAGGTTTGTCTTTAGATAAAAGGCATGATTGGTGAACAGTCCATTGGTCAAATCACAAAACAACGGAGTGGTTTCCTTAAGAAATGCATCAGTGATGCCACCAACTT
>NW_026704853.1:0-28203 GCF_012432095.1 Onychostoma macrolepis
ACTTCTCAACATGGACATGCCTCTCATTTATCCCATAACACTCTTATACTCAGCCTTTAAATCATACTCAGTTACTCTGTGCATCTGAACACATATCAATCTGCACTCAGCACTTTGTATTATTGTTCTTACATACCCTGCTAATTTTGTACTTCCTGTTTTGCACAAATATACTATTTTTTTTATCTTCCAAATTTTACTGTTTTATACTGTATTTTACTTTAATGTATCAAATACATTAGTATTTTTCCAAATATTCAATGCACAGACTGAGTAGCTGACCAGGTTTACATTAAAAACATCTTGAATCTTGAGCTTCTCTTAGGCTGTTCCTGTACTACTCAGGGTAATTCTGACACTTTCAATTCTGAGAAATTTTCAAGTGTCAGCTTTCATATGAGAGCTAAAATATAGTAAATATGCATAGACCAAAGGGTTATTTTGGGTATGTCATTTGTTGACAATGGAGCAGTGTTAATTTCGTCGACGAAGACGAAGACGAAAAATATTCGTCGACGAACCTTTTTTCTGTGACTAAGAGGAGACGTTGACGAGCTAAAATTAATGTCTGATGATAAAAACTATGACGAAATTTATGCCGCGTCTTCATTAACAAAACGAGACGGGACTAAAATGTTATTTGAGGACTACCGGACATTCAAAATACATCCTATATGCTAAATTAACTGTCTTGTCTTTCAAAATGTGGGTCTCTGTCATTGGATTACAATCAGATGAGGGGCGTATCTAGTCTCAGTATGGCAGCCGCAGTGGACGGATAGGCGATCAAAACGCAAACTAACGATCTGAAACAATAGCCTCAGCACCCGAAGGGTTAGGGATAGGGTGACCAGACGTCCCGTTTTTCCCGAGAGTCACAATTCGTTGTCGATTAATTTAAAGTTAGTGACGGCGGGATAGGCGGAGTCGCGCTGATAGAAGTGCTCTCTCTCTCGCGCAAGCTCCACTTCTTCAGTACAGCGCGCGATCAGTTCTCAGTTCTCAAATACACACACAGCAGTCCTGTGTCTATCGTGTAGAGTCAGAGTATCTCACATAAATACAGTCAGTTATGGCTTAAGTGAGCGTAAACAGGTGGATGAAAACTGAATGTGTGTCAGTATTACATGCATGCCTTCCGTCTTAAAGGGACAGCATTCCTAATTATCATTGTCATAAATGTTAACCAACAAAAGATGTTAAATAAATGTATACTTAAGTAAAGCTACTGTATCTGAAAAATGAGTTTAATTTGTATCTCTACCAAAAAATGAAAATGTATTCCAGTTTTTCCAAATTCAATCCTTGATTCAAATTTCTCATAAGCTTAATTCATTTGGTCTAAAGAGAGAAGAATTGATGCCTATTTTTGTTTGAATACTACATATAAAATAGCTACCAAAATAAATGTTGTTAACGGCACTTTGACTAAAAGTAAAGACTAAAAGTTGACAAAAATACAATGACTTTTCGTCGACTAAAACTAGACTAAAACTATGAAATACTCAAATGACTAAAATGTGACTAAGACTATTAAGCATTTTCGTCTCAAGACTAAGACTAAGACTAAATCAAAAATGCCTGCCAAAATTAACACTGCAATGGAGGTGCTGGATAAAGTGTCCACACCATCACATGTGTGTGCACTTGGATGGGTTAAATGCAGAGCACAAATTCCAAGAATGGGTCACTTCACTTCACTTCACTTTACTTTACCCAGTGACGCCATCTAGCGTAAAAAGTCTTTGACCACTAGGGTGCGCTATACATAGTTTTCACAGTAGAGCAGCCAAATGCACAATAACAAAAAATAAAATAAAATAAAACATTTTGCAAATCAATGACACCATCAATGAATAAAAATTGAACATATAGATTTGTTTTGGCAACAGATCCGAATAACACGTTCACATTAGTGACTCATCATCCATGAAGTTGAAGAAAACAAAGAAAAAGAAAAAATAGTCTATTTTATTTATACCTTTATTTAACCAGGAGGTCCCATTGAGATTCAGAATATTCTGAAGCTGTCTGTCAGTAGCGTGTGGTTGAAGTGTATTTTTTCCTTTCCTGCCTATACATGTTGCTCACAGCTTTGACGACTTCTCTATACAAAGGCATTGTGAACTCATCAGTATTTCAATGGTCTGACCAAAAAAGAAAATCTATAAATAGGTAGATAACGAAATATAGCCAAATCTAACAATAGTTAGAAAAAAATAATAAAAAAATAGTAAACAAAAAAGAAAAAAAAAGAAAAGAAAAAGATATTCCAATGAAGGCGATCATTTCTATTCACAGTTATATTATCTACAAACACACCTACAAAACGACAATTACATGGAAAAAAAAAACACAAAAAAAAAACACTGGACAGACACAGCCCAGCTGAACAAGACTGAAAATAGAACTCAATGCTGAAATAGACAAGTAAACAGAAAAACAGATTACAGAAACAATATCAAGTATTAAGCTTTACCTTGAATGCCCCACATTAAAAAAGACAGACCACTTTACAAAGAAAAACTATATAGCTACAATAAGGATAAGTGACACATTTAAATTAAGTAAATGATAAATAAGTAACAATTAAAAACGAATATCGTTTTAACGGTAAACACATTTGTAAAATGTAATTAAGATCCTTGATTAACAAGTGTAAAAATCTTATTTGGAATCGGCAGTAACAGTATAAAAATGCAGCTTCTATCCACAGCACAGGTATTAACCTGATAAAGCCTGTTATGACCGCTAGTGGTCAGCCGTAACCAGTGTTGGGCACATTACTTTAAAAAAGTAATTAGTTATAGTTACTAGTTACTTCTCACAGATAGTAACTGAGTTAGTAACTGAGTTACATCATTATAAAAGTAACTAATTACCAGGGAAAGTAACTATTGCGTTACTTTTTAAAAAAATGTTCAAATGTCAAATAACTTTGGATGCCCCCAATATTAAATATATTAAATTAATGAAATGAACACTAAAAAGAATAAATTATTATTATAAAACATTGTACATTAATCTACACTATTTATCTACTGACACTTATTATCAGTCAGTCAAGCATTATAATATAATATTATGATCATTTAATATTATCTGATGATAGAACTTTAGTAATTAGAATAACCACGTATGAATGCATATTTGTCATCAATATAAATGCACTAAGGATTAATGAGCTGCTGGGTTCATGAATATTAATCACGTTGTCTGCGTTTGCTCGAATTGATTTGATGAAATCAAAACAGGGAGGATAATAGGTGAGCGCCAGCCAATGAGATTGTCGTTTGCGCATTAGTTCCGCCCACTCCCAGAGAAACCGGCAGTTCATAAAAGCCGAAGAATTCCAAAGGAATGCCGTTATTTTTTACAGGAAAATACAACAAAGAATATCGTTTACATGTAGCGCGTCACTTCTGCATGTTATGAAAGATTCTCTGTATCTTTCTTTGCGTGCGTGTTTGTGAGAGAAAGCGACGGCGAGTCGTGCGCTTCACACTATAGTTTATGGTACGTCAAATACAGCTACACTGCGCATCCATTCAGATGAACTGAAAAATTAAATTCTAATAATGTAATATAGTAACGCCACATTTTATTGTCAGTAACGGTAACGGCGTTGTAATGGGGGAAACAGTAATTCGTTTGATTACTCGTTACTGAAAAAAATAACGCCGTTTATTTATAACGCCGTTATTCCCATCACTGGCCGTAACAGGAAAAAAGAAGAGTCTCAATACCAGAGAGATGTTGAATTACAAGAATTTATTTACAAATAAGGGCTTAGCTTCAGGGGCAGACAAGGCCAAAATAAAAAAATATATATATATCTTTGTTAACACGCTATAGGCTACTTCCTAAACAAAATTAAGAAAACAAAAATACAGTTTCAACTTACCTGACTCCTTAAACCAAAAACAATGAGAAAATATGTTTCAAAATAAAATGGTGTCTAACCCCCTACAACCCTTAACTTACCCAATACTTATTTATAAAATATTTACAAAAGATATATAGCCTACAAGTTAACAGTAAACAATTCACAATCAGAATCGTAGTCAGTCAGGCGTGGGTCAAGTTAACAAGTAATATCACAGAATGGAAACAAAAATACTATCACAGAATTACAATCACACTCACAATCTTAAGCACCCACACACTATCTCTCTGGTAAGTAGGCATGGGTAGATCGACACTATTTTTTTTTACAATTTATTAAAACATGCTCTATTTTCAGCCCGATTACAATAAATACATTGACCTGTTTGATTGCGCTGTCCTATACCCATAATTATATCAATATAATAACTATATCCATCATGTCATGCCTATATGTATGTAGTTTTTTTAATTAATTTTATTTTTACGAGGTGTATTATTGTTAATAAAAATACACAAGTTGTATATACAAATAAACCTTACAATGACATCCCAACAAACAAATCATCTGAATGATACAGCTGGTGTAGGAATTTTTATTGACCAGCAGATGGCGGAGTAGAGCACTGTGTCAAAAGCTTTTTTTTGTTTGTTGTAAAAGCCTCACTGCTTCAGAAGCTTCGATCGGCACATCCCTACTGGTAAGACACTCAAAAGACTTAAACGAATGACAACGGCAAACTACAGAGTCACACACGATGGTACAATCACGGCAGAGATTGAGTGTTTGGGGCAGTCCTTACATCTGGATCAGGTGAGGAGGAGAACCAATCGCAGCCTCCAGCAAATTATCTCAAGGAACCGCCCATCTGAAACACAAACATGAACATACACAGAGAGAACACAAGAGGGCAGGAATGAAACAACGAACAAATGACTCTCAAAATTGCTCATAACAAGCCTGTATAATATTTGATGCACATAAGGTATGTGAATTATCAAAACTTTGCTAAAAACATGTTGTGTACAATCTACTCCATGTCTTCTGTCATCTGATTGATAGCCTATACTTTTTTAAGCAAATAAAAGGTCTTTTAGTGCAATTGTAAAAGTCCACTGTCAGCTACTTCAAGTGTTTTTTGTGGTCAAATAGTTACTGATTTTTAAAAACTAAACATAATGACTTTTATATTGTTAATTATCCACATACAATAATTATGGTAAAATGTGAGTATCAAATATGATCATCAGGCTTTTGAGAAACATTATTTGTTTCTCTCAATCATTACTATATGTTCATTATATGTTTCAATCACCAAACTGACCTTTTAAATATCATCTTACAAAGACATTATTGGAAGATAGAGTGATAACTGAGATTTTTTATTATTTTATGCAAGTAGTCTGCTATACTGTTATAGAGGTGTCGTGAACTTACATTACAAGCTATCAGAATCTCATCTTACATTTTGATCAAATAAAACATAAGGATCTGCACCAAATTACTTTTTTTTTCTTTTTTTTCTCAGTTTGGGTCTATGAATGACACTGAGGTGTTTTTCCTCCTCTAGTATGAGCTCCATATCTTATTATATCTTATTACTTGAGGCATAAAAGCCTGAAATAAGATAACTCAACAAAAAACATATGTATGCAAACTTTTTATAAATACTTTGTCTGAAGGTTCAAAAATATTGAAGTCTGTTTCAGCCACTGATTTAAAAAAATATAAAATGGTAATTGTGACTTCTGACAATTATGACTGTTTTCCTCAGAATTGCATTTTTTCCTTAAAATTGTGAGTTTATATTTCACAATTCTGACTTTCTTAGAATTGCGTGATATAAAAACTTGCAATTCTGAATTTTTTCTCAATATTTTGTGAAATAAACTCGCAATTGCAAGTTATACAGTCCAATTTTGATGGAGAAAAAGACTGTTCTTTTACAACTGTGAGATTATATCTCACAATTCTGACTTTTTAACTCACAATTCCGTGTTATAAAGTCAGAATTGTGAGATATAAATGTTTTATTTCTCAAGGATTCCTGCTGAAAAGATAAGTTTAAAGTAGTGCTGTCAATCGATTAAAAAAATTAATCCAGTTAATCACAGTTATGGACTGTGATTAATCATGATTAATCGCAAATTTAAAATACAAGGATTTACCTGTAAATGTGTTGAAAAAGAAATGCATGACAAAATAGTTTAAGGAAACAGAACCTTTCACCTTTTTATTCTTTTATCATTATTCTTTTGTTTTTATTCAGCCATTATCAGCATTTAAACTGGCAATAAAACGTTTACCAAGCCACATCGCTTCAATCCCAGTATACATTTACCCATCTTTATTTGTCAATATACACTTTGGGCGGCCACGGTACATTATAAAAGTAGCACAAAAAACCGCAACCCACGGCTCTGTAATGTTTTCCCACGACTGTATTTTCAAAATAGCCCACTTGTGCCACAACACTGGTTCGCTGTACCCTCATCACACAATGAGAGCCGAGGAGCGGATCCAGCGAGAGCTTAATGGAGCTACATGGAATTAAAAAGTTTTTCAGGAAGCGCAACACGAGAATAATCCCGCCCACTCTAAAGCGCTACTAAACTGCAGTGGAAACACAAACCGAGCCGAATTGAGCCGTGCTGTGCCGAGTCGTACCACGCAGTGGAAAAGCGCCAATATACAGTGGGGCAAAAAAGTATTTAATCAGCCACCAATTGTGCAAGTTTTCCCACTTAAAAAGATGAGAGAGGCCTGTAATTTTCATCATAGGTATACCTCAACTATGAGAGACAAAATGAGAAAAAAAAATCCAGAAAATCACATTGTAGGATTTTTAAAGAATTTATTTGCAAATTATGGTGGAAAATAAGTATTTGGTCAATAACAAAATTTCATCTCAATACTTTGCTATATACCCTTTGTTGGCAATGACAGAGGTCAAACGTTTTCTGTAAGTCTTCACACACTGTTGCTGGTATTTTGGCCCATTCCTCCATGCAGATCTCCTCTAGAGCAGTAATGTTTTGGGGCTGTCGCTGGGCAACACGGACTTTCAATTCCCTCAAAGATTTCCGATGGGGTTGAGATCTGGAGACTGGCTAGGCCACTCCAGGACCTTGAAATGCTTCACGAAGCCACTCCTTCGTTGCCCGGCGGTGTGTTTGGGATCATTGTCATGCTGAAAGACCCAGCCACGTTTCATCTTCAATGCCCTTGCTGATGGAAGGAGGTTTTCACTCAAAATCTCACGATACATGGCCCCATTCATTCTTTCGTTTACGGATCAGTCGTCCTGGTCCTTTGCAGAAAAACAGCCCCAAAGCATGATGTTTCCACCCCATGCTTCACAGTAGGTATGGTGTTCTTTGGATGCAACTCAGCATTCTTTCTCCTCCAAAGACAAGTTGAGTTTTTACCAAAAGTTCTATTTTGGTTTCATCTGACCATATGACATTCTCCCAATCCTCTTCTGGATCATCCAAATGCTCTCTAGCAAACTTCAGGCGGGCGGACATGTACTGGCTTAAGCAGGGGACACGTCTGGCACTGCAGGATTTGAGTCCCAGGCGGCGCAGTGTGTTACTGATGGTAGCCTTTGTTACTTTGGTCCCAGCTCTCTGCAGGTCATTCACTAGGTCCCCGTGTGGTTCTGGGATTTTTGCTCACAGTTCTTGTGATAATTTTGACCCCACGGGTGAGATCTTGCGTGGAGCCCCAGATCGAGGAGATTATCAGTGGTCTTGTATGTCTTCCATTTTCTAATAATTGCTCCCACAGTTGATTTCTTCACACCAAGCTGCTTACCTATTGCAGATTCAGTCTTCCCAGCCTGGTGCAGGTCTACAATTTTGTTTCTGGTGTCCTTTGACAGCTCTTTGGTCTTAGCCATGGTGGAGTTTGGAGTTGGACTGTTTGAGGTTGTGGACAGGTGTCTTTTATACTGATAACGAGTTCAAACAGATGCCATTAATACAGGTAACGAGTGGAGGACAGAGGAGCCTCTTAAAGAAGAAGTTACAGGTCTGTGAGCCAGAAATCTTGCTTGTTTGTAGGTGACCAAATACTTATTTTACCGAGGAATTTACCAATTAATTCTTTAAAAATCCTACAATGTGATTTTCTGGATTTTTTTCTCATTTTGTCTCTCATAGTTGAGGTATACCTATGATGAAAATTACAGGCCTCTCTCATCTTTTTAAGTGGGAGAACTTGCACAATTGGTGGCTGACTAAATACTTTTTTGCCCCACTGTATAACCTTCCGCGCTGCGATGACGGGAAAAAGTTGGGGTTAAACCTTATCAAACGATTAATTTGCGTTAAAAAAATATTAAGGCGCTAAAATTTTTTGATTAATCGCATTCGTTAACGCGTTAACGTTGACACCCCTAGTTTAAAGTAATCTTGCAGTGTCAAGAGAGTAGTGTGTTAATAGTGTCGTCTAGATGTCAAGGTGAATCTCTATTATTGTTACCAACTACAGAAATCTTAGGACACTATTTCTATGAGTGACCAGTGTTTCACTGATGCTCTTCTCTCTTTTTCCATCAATCCTTTATTGCTTCCTTTGAAAAAAGTATGTCAGTCTCACATGATCCTTCAGAAAGGATCTTCACTTCTTTCATTATTCTTTAATGAATAGAAAGTTCAAAAGAAGAGCATTTATCTGAAATACAGAGCTTTTGTAATACAACATTCAAACTAAGTTTTTTTTTTTTTTTTTTGGAAAGAAAATTAATTAATACTTTTATTCAACAATGCATGCATTAAATTAATCAGAAGTGACAGTAAAGGCATTTCAAATGTTAGACAATAATTCTATTTGAGCTAAATGCTGTTCTTTTGGACTTCCTATTCATCAAAGAATCGTGAAGAAAAAAAATTGTACACAACTGTTTATACATATAGTAGTAGTTTAACATTTTTCAAACTACTTTCACACAATAAATCTCTTATTTTCAATCCTGTTAAACCATCTGTAATACTCACCAGTTCATAATTTTTGATGCTTGTGATAGTAAATCATACAAACAGCAGTAGCAACAAACAGCAGAACAACAGCAACAGCACCATGACGTTTTCTTTCTACAGCAGCTGAAGACTGAATCTGTCCTGACTCTGAAACAGATGAAGACAGACAGTCGTTAATATTTAATCAGGGATTGAAAATCAGCTTTAACAAATTTTTTGTCTGATATACATAAGTAGTGAATGACATTTATACTTTGGTCAACAGTTGTATGACAGTAAGTTTAACTGATAAGCGTTACCCATCTGTTGGGTTCTTGAGGAACAGTATATTAAGTTCTAGTTCAAGCACTTTATTTTCATTGTGTAACAACAAAATTACTCGTGACAACCCAGAGGTGCATTTAAAATCCAGAAACAAAAGGAAGACAATTTAAAAGTAGAGTTCAAACAGTTAACAATACAGTAAATACATACAAAATAATAGCTAAGAAAACAAAATTATACAGAACAAAGGGAAAGGGAAATTCAATGAATTAGTCATTCAATAGAATGACTAAATAATACTTACTAATGACAGCAACACTGAATGTCTTTATGGTGCAGATTCTGCTGCTATTGATCTGTAGTTTATAAAGTCCAGAGTCTGTGGTTCTGGTGTCTGTGATGGTCAGAGATCCAGTCTGACGATCCAGCTGCAGTCGGTCTCTGAATCTGTCTTTACACTGAACATCTGTACAACTATTAATGGTCTTGATTTCAGCTATACGAGTGTCATTAAAATACCACGTGATCACATCATTTGTTTTTATTACACCAGCATCCAAAGTGACAGATTTTCCCTCCTTCACTGACTTTCTTTTCATTTCATCTCGTTCAGCAGCAGAAACACCTGAAATGCAAACCAACAGCTGACTGATGGATCGTTTTGATAAAAAAATTTAAAAATTAAATAAAAAACAACTAACATTGTGATTACACATTCTTTCTTGAAACATTTATTCATGTTTTTTTGTTTTTTTTCTCTCGCTCATAAAGACATTTTACAGACTTATTTTGAACCAAATCATCAAGTAAACAGATGACAATAAAAGGTAATGGTTGGGTGAGGGAATGTCATCTCCACCAAAACAGAAAATTGCAGCTTATTATGAACTAAAACTAACAGCTCACCAAAATAAAATTTGGTTTGCAATCTTATTGTACTTGATGTACAGTATCTTATTCTTAATGATGTTAACTGAATCTGACAATTCCACTTGAACCGCAAATGTGTTTTTAAAGCAGTCACTGCTATGATAAACATAATAAACACATTAATGTGACTTAACATACATAACCTTGCTTTAAAACACTAAATGACTCACCATGAACTTTAACACTGAAGGTCTTTGCGATGTTACGGCTGGTGATCTCTACTTTATAAAGTCCAGCATCTGTGGTGTTGATATTTGTGATCATAAGAGATCTGTCTGTCAGATTCAGTTTGTCTCTGAATCTCTGGGGACACTGAACATCTGTACAGATCTTATTCTGATCTCCATTGATTTGAGCTATACGAATTTTATTAAAATACCATGTCATTCTATCTTTTTTGTTTGTGTCAACATCAGTGTGTAGAATGACTGAATCTCCTTCCATCACTGACACTTCATCTGTATCATCACCAGACACGCCTAAAGAAAAGAAAAAAGAAGAGTTAATTAAAAATAACATATGGGGCAGTGGGACAAACATATGCATGAATAGTGGTGTATGTGTGTGTGCTTTTATTCTGCAGATCATAAATACAATGAGTACTTATGTCTGCATTCAAATTTCAGTTTGTCAAGTTGTCACAACCTAAACAAGACAGTTAATTCACTCAACTTGTTTTAGAAAACCGCTAACTTCATTGTTTTATAATCATGGCTGTAGTAGCCAGCTTTGAGCTCACCGAGGTCCGGACCTTTTTTTCTTTTTTAAATATTCAACAAGAAAATTTATTATCTGAATAATTAGCCATTTAAAAGTCATCCTGGGAGTGTCTGCATGTACAACCCATGGCAAAAAAAAAAAAAAAAAAGTTTTACTTTATAACAAATAATCAAAATCACAGATATGTCACAAAACAATTTTTGTTTAATTATTCAACACTCTGGTTATGTGAAACATACCTCAAACAAATGACATTAAAATATTTTAATTAATGGAAAATATATTTTGCATTTCAAGTAGAGGAAAAAAAAAAATATGGAATCATTCAATGTTGAGGAAAAAATTATGGAATCAGCTTGTAATTTGCATTTCTGAAACAAATACCAGCACATATCTAACAGAGTCAGCAGTTAAGAGAGTGCTTGCAAACCTTAACGAACTGTTGGACTTGGCTAATTGAAAGGAAATATGGCCCCAACAAGAGAACTGTCAGTTGAAATGATGGAAAGGATTATAAAACTCCTTCAAGGAGGAAATCCAAGACGGAGTGTGGCAAAAGTATGTTTTTCATCCAAAACAGAGAAGAAGAAAAAAAAAAACATCTCTGTCACTTTTAAAGATTATATGCAGTGTACAATAGCTACACTAATAAAATTTTTTTTTAAAAACTGAAACAATTGAATGTAATAGGCCTACAAACTGGGTCAAGTTCGCTGTTTCAATCACTTGGGTAAAGTTGGTTTTATATTCGCACATTCGGACTTCAGCATTCAATTACTTTGTTAACCACACTACATTGGACATTCAGCGGACATTCACAAGTAAATATGACATTAAAACAATACTTGGCCATTTTGATCGATTGTGAAAAAAATGTAGGTTGACAATGATGTCGCTGATTAGAATTTGCAAAAAAATAACTTTATTGCACATATAATTACAAAGTTATTGAACGCGGAAATGTGTGAATGTTGTGAATGTGCGAATATAAAACCAACTTTACCCAAGTGTTTTAATCGGTGATCGTAAGAGATGATCATAAACGTCTTACCATGCACTAGAAATAGGTATCCTACCAAAAAAGTAAGCATCTTCTTCATCACATTTATGCTGAAGACTAACGCAGAATTGATCGAATAAATGTGAAAAAGTGAAAGTGAAAGCGAACGCTAAAATCTGCGTACAAGACAGCACTTCTTAAATTCGGAGCTTTCATTGGTATTTTGCCAAAAGTCTTCTTTATTATGAGACTGTATGACTGTTCTTGATGAGAACTCGCTGTCCACCAAATGAAAAACAGCTCGCAAATAAATCCGTCTAACTGAAACTTAAATTGATTGCCTAGATAAGATCCGCTTTAGAAACAACTCCCGCACCTTCATCTTCATCTTCTTTTTGTTTAATGGCAACTAACTCTTTAGGAGCATTATCGCCACCTACTGTAGGCCTACTGGCTATAAAATAAATTTACATAGGTGATGAGTCTGAAATTTGAGAAGGGGAAGTATTGGGGGAATACTTGAATACGTTGCAGCTTGCAGTGGTTACAGCTCGTATGTTCACAATGGAGCGGTTCATAGAGTTTTATTTTGAACTTGGACTCAGAATAATACAGTCAGTGATTATTTCGAGGCACGGTTTTGGGACATTCTAAAACACTTAATGTGGCTCAATGTTTTAAATGTTGACATTGGAGGACTAAATTCGATAATAATAAATCCTGATAAAAATTATTAGGCTAACATTAATAACCGTATTAATAATATTCCTATTAATAAAGCAGAATATGACTGTATTACTTTGAGTGCAAGTTCAAAATAAAACTCTATGAACCGCTCCATTGTGAACATACGAGCTGTAACCACTGCAAGCTGTAAAGTAAACAGGAAGCGTTTGTCCGAACTCAAATGGTTTTGCGAGAGAACGCAAAGTTTCTCGAGGGAACGCAAAACATTTGAAAAAAAAAACAATGTTCCTCCCACCCTGAATTTTTTCCATTCACCTCGAATTTTTCCCACCACAATGTCCTTTAAAGGGCTGCGTCACATACATCACATAACCCATTTTCATGTAAACCCATAAGTGCCAGTGTTGATTTCAACCCTGTACATCCAGTCTTAATCTAGATAGCCACACCTCTTCTTTCCTATTTCTTCCCTGACAATTTATCCTCCCTACTTTCTGCGTAATACTGTAACACCATCTCCCTGTGCAACTATTATCCCATCTAATTTGCCATTTATTCCTTAACCTTTTCTTTAAAATTGACTTTGCCTTCTTTTTACGCATAGTCACTTTAACATCCACCTCCATCTTGCCTAGTGCTTTTTTTTTGCTAGTTTATCAGCAACTTCATTACCAGATACCCCAACATGTGCTGGCACCCAACAACAATACACCATTATTCCAGCCTCTTTCAATCTGTATAAAGATAGATACACTTCCATTAATAAATCTTCTCTGTCTGACCTCGCATGTGCAATACTAATTAAAGCTGAAGAAGAATCTGAACATATTACTACTTTATTTGGCCTGACTTGTTCAGCCCATTGCAGTCTAGCTGTTAACTCTATAGCAGTGTATATCAGGCAATTTCAGACTAATTCGTATTTAACATTTTGGAATATATACACCTATTCCAACCTTTTGACTAACAGGTTCCTTAGATCAATCCGTAAATATTTGTAATGTTGAATAAAATGTATTATTTCGAATAGCATTAACCTCTTTTCCAATGTATTCATCTTTGGGCTTGTCTAGTAAGCTCAAATCTACAAGCGGTCCAGGGACTCTCCATAATGGGGCATCAGTGAGTTTCTGCTTCTTCTTCTTCTTCTTCTGGTTTTATTGCGGGTTGCGAACCAACTTCATAGGTGCATACTGCCACCTACTGTGATGGAGTGTGAAGAGAATGTACCGTTTCTCACCTAAATCTTATATTCTATTCATTATTCCACAATTCTTAAGAAATCTCATGATTGCACTTATTTGTTTTCCTGCATTTGGACCATCATTCAGAATACTACTTAATGAAAAATCTTTTATTCCTAAGGATTGTAATTCATCTTGAAGTCGATCCCTTTCATATGCTGTGCTATCATCAAAACGTGTTCCACAGATTCCAGTATTATGTTTCCCCATAATGTATAATGTTTGGTTAAGATTTGAATGTCCTATTCGTATATGAGTTAAAATGACTTGTTCCCTTCTGCTTATGTTATGAATGATTTTTCTTCTCTTTATACTCCTTTGTGCTTTGTGATAATGCCTACCTGTTTGACATGAGTCCCGGTATATCTAAGGATTTTTTAGCCATTTTATCTACCTCTTCATTGCCTTGAATTCCCACATGTGCAGGTACCCATATAAACCGAGTAATTACCCCTATCAGTTTAATACTGTATAGTGTAATCATGATTTATGCTAAAATGTCTTTTCTATTTGATTGCCATGATTGTAAACTCATAATAAGCCATTGAGTCAGAGCATATTATTACTTTATCCGGCCTTACTTCATATACCCACTCTAATGCCATAAGGATAGCCTACCATCTCTGCTGTATATACAGAAGTACCATCCGTAATTCTTGCAGCTTTCCTAACCTGAAATTCTGGAATGAAAAATGCAGCACCTGTCCTTCCATGCAGTATATGTTCTTTGATCTATCTGTATAAATTTGGAGAAATTAATAATGCATACTTTTTATAGATTCTTTAACATACACTTTTAAATTAATTAATTTATTTAAGTCAACTTCAGGTTGTTCTAATAACCAAGGTGCTATTGGAGGAGTAACTATTACTGATGCAAATTTATTTGATTCTATTCCAGTTTCATTGATCAGTTTCTTTATTTTCCATGCAAATCCTTTACCTGGTTTATTTACTCTTTCCCAACTTTAATTAAGTACTTCTCTTACAGGATGATCCTCTCTTTGGCCCTGAAGATTAATCCAATATGCCATGGCTAGTTTTTCTCTTCTATAGTGGCAATTCTGAGGACTCCACCTGTATTGCTGCAATTGGTGTTGTCTTAACTGCTCCTAGAATCAACCTTAGAGCTTTAGCTTGCATAATATCTAGTTTATTTAATAACGTTTTCATACACAATACATCCATAATCGAGAACTAATCTCCTGAGTTCAATATATATTCCCTTTAATGATTGCTTATCTGCACCCCAATCTTGTCCTGCAAGCCCTCTCATTCAGTTTAATACTTTACTACATTTCTTTATAATATAATCTATGTGGACTTTCCAAGTTAGTTTATCATCAAACCACATTCAGAAATATTTAAATTTAGATACCTTTTCTTATGTAATAAGTTGCTTATTTTCTCAAATTTTCCTCCTGGCAAATATCTGGTAATAAATTTTGGATAATGAAAATTTGAACCCCCATTCTAAAGACCACCTTTCTACTATCTCTATTGCTTCTTGAATTCTATCCATATTAAAAGATAAATTCCTCTTTTCCACATTATTCCATCATCAGCATATAAAGCTGTATTAATTCCTGGAGGCACTTCTTCAAATACGTCATTAATCATAATGTTAAACAGGGCTCATCACACTCCCTTGAGGTGTCCCATTCTCCACACTTAATATCTGTGACAATTCATTTCCCACCCGAACCTAAATTGTTCTATCTAATAAAAAACTTAAAATTAAAGTTATAAATTCTTCCTTCAATTCCAATTTTTCCCAATTTTATTAGTAAACCTTCTTTCCACATCATGTCGTATGCCTTTTCAGTATCAAAATAAACTGCTACTAGACCCTCTTTCATTATTATAGCTTTCTTGACATCTGTCTCCAGCTTTATTAATGGATCCAATGTTGAACGACCTTGTCGTCTAAAACCATACTGATAAGGTGCTAACCCTCCCTTACTCTCTAATACATGATTCAGCCTATTTACAATTGTTTTTTCCATTATTTTACAAAAATTAGATGTAAGTGCTATTGGCCTGTAATTCCCAGCTATTGATGCATCTTTTCCTGGCTTAGCTACTGGTATTATTATTGCATGTTTCCATGATCTTGGTAGCCTCCCCTCTATCCATATCTTATTAAATAACACCAGTACTGCTTTACTATCATCTGCATGTTTGATCATATTATAACATATTTTATCTTTTCCTGGAGCTGACTGCACTTTACATAATACTCTTTTAAGTTCTCATATCTCAAAATCAGCATCTAACACTCATGTCCCATCAGGTTTTCTATTATAAATACATTGATGTTGCATTAAAATGTCCTGTCTTTTCCTTCTGTAATTCTCATCAAGATTTTCTTTACTATGTGCCTTTTAAAAGGTCGTAAATATTCGCATACTGTTGAAGGGCGTGCGTCGTGAGCACAGTAAAACAGCTGACAGGACAGTAAAGTTTGTTTTACTGACATATAACAATATCCCATCAGACCGCAGTTCCCTGTTGTTCTACTGAAGCTCATTTGGCACCTGTTGCCTAGCTTTTCCGCGCTTGTTTGACTAAGCTTTTGATTATTTATTACATTTTATTACTATAGAATATTTTCACAGAATGATTTTGGCAAAATGGCGCCCCCCTATGTGTGGCGCCCCTATGCACTGCATATACTGCATACCCCTTATTTGCGCCACTGATATGATGCGCACGCTCTATCACTTCACCATAAAAAACCGCACTAGAAACTGCCAGCATACATCGTCAGTTAAGTCACGAAATTACAAAAATGGCGATTAAAGCTGCAAAGCTGTGCATGCATGTATGTGCATTACATTTAAGAACGTTTCTCAAATGCATGCAGCCTACTGAAATATTCTGCAATTCGAAATCACAATAGTGCGCAAGATGATAGACTATGTAAATTTTTATTTATAATTTAATGCACAAGTAGGCCAAATGTGAGCACAGTGCAGTTAAATGTACTAGAATATATGCACTAATTTTTCGTTAACTTGTAAAGCACGAAAATGAAACCATAAAATAACTCATTTTACATTCTTACATTATTTTCCTTTGTACAGAGATCGATTTAGGTATGACAAAAGTGCTGCAATTAATTAATTTTGACAACTAATAGAATGATAGAATAGAATGACTGATACATTTTTTCAGAGTTCATTGATTATGTAAAATTCAGTGAAGGTTGACTATATCTGCCTCATCCATGAGTGGGCCTATGCAATGATGGAGAACAAGATTTTGGGGGTGTTAAGACCCAGAACCAAGCTTACTGAGCAATAAAGCTACAGTGAGCCCTTTTATTAAAATACCTGGAGGTAATACAAAAATAATACAAAAATTGTCATTCACTCAGTATTACTTAATGTAATTCACAACTATCTCAGTTACAGTTAAGTACAAATTAATTGTATTCAGTTGTGTGTAAGGCACCAACAGTCCAGTACTTTATAATCAAATCCATTTCTATGTTGAAATAATGAAGATTTCTGTGCCACCCCAGACTGGTTGCTGCCCCCTTCCTGGCCACCCCTATGAAAGAGAATTCATTCATTTGAGAGAAACTGAGAAGATTGTAAACAAAGATACAAACTAGCCACTTTTCACTGAAAATTGCCGTTGTAAATTCAAAATAGGCCATCTGTGTAATTCAAGTAGATTCAATGAGTTGAAAACTCTTGCTACTTCATACTTCAATACAAAACAATGCTGAACTTTGACAAAAAAGAGATTTTTAAATGTTATAATAGTGATTTTATAATGTCTAAATATAAATCCATTAGCAAATCATGTGAAAAGAACTATTACAGAGTGGAAATGGTAAAGGAGACAATAAATAATCCTCTGCTGCCATTTAGTGGCCATAGTGGGAATCATAACATTCATTTTAATAGTATTTGTTTTTCTACCAGGTGAAATCTTGGCAGAAATCTTCCACTTAGCATGGCAAATTTTCTATGAATTATCTCTTTAAGTAAAAATGAAAGAAAAAAAATTCAGATGTTCTTTAAAATAAATTTTACTATATAAAAATGTGCAAGAATATGAATAACTTTAGGCAAATAAATAATATTATATTATATAACAGTTTATTACACTGCAAAGCAGTTCTGTAAAGCTATCAACTATGAACTGTGTGCTCATAACAGCAGGCAAGAAAAACACTTTTCACCTACAAACTAAACACATCAAACAAATGGCCATTCTCACGCACAAACTGTTTGTCCATCCAACAGATCAAACCGAAGAAAACCAACCACAGCAGGTTTCAGTTTGACTCAGAAAATGAGCTGCTTGTGTCACACCTCAGACTGGCGATGCACTTTGCAACAACTGAATGATCATAAAACCATTTTAAACCATTTATTTCATCATTAAATTCAGGCTGACTATTCTAATAATCATGCAAAAAATTTCTACTCATCTACTTGTACATATTTAACATGATCAAACATGCCATTTTAAATGATAAAAAAAAAAAAAAAAGTCCATTTGATAAAGTTTTTTTGACAAGAAGTTCCCCACCATTAACAGTTAAAGTTAACTTAAGAAATGTTTTTGGCCTATATTATATATGACTGTAGGTTGATTGATTGATTGATTGATTGATTAAATTAGCTTCCATTCAGTATGTGTGTGTGTGTGTGGGACGATCAAACTCTGTCAGAGGAGGATTCACACACCAGAAAAACAGTCTGAGTGTTAGCAGTTATTAGATCAGACACAGAACTGTTAAAGAAAATGTTTCATGTGCTTGCTTTATTCTGTTTGTGCTGGTTGCGTTTGACTGGTAAGTTATAAAATCATTCACAGCTTCATTTATTTCTGTTTCAGAGCAATAATGCCACTACTAGTTCAGAAGAAATTATTTTCATTTGCTGTTGCTTCCCATATAAATCAAATCGTACTGAAATATTGTTGTGAGATCAGTTTTTTTTGTTTGTTTTTCCCTCCAGGTCTCTTTTCAGTAAGCCTGTTTAATGACCCAAACACAAATATACAAAACTAATAAAATTCTCCAGCAGAATTAAATTATTCTGTTATTACTTTACAGGACATAACTTTGAAATATATTTAAAACTAAATTATTCATATATGTCAACTTTTGTTTTATGTTGTGTCTTTGCTGCTGTTATTCAATTCACATTTAAATGTTACAAACTGATTTCATGCTTTCCAAACCAACAGTTAACAACTCTGTTCTTGTTTGTTTTCTGCAGGTGTGTTTGGTGCCGAGACAAATGAAACACAGTCATTGTTAGTAATGGAGGGAGATTCTGTTACTCTACACACTGATGTTACTGAAATACATGAAGATGATGAAATAATGTGGAATTTTGGAGCTAATAACTCTCTGATAGCTCAAATAAATAGAGCTTCTGGAATCTTCTTCACATGTAATGATGAGAGATTCAGAGACAGACTGAAGCTGGACGATCAAACTGGATCTCTGATCATCACAAACATCACAACTCAACATACTGGACGTTATGAAGTAAAGATAATTGCAGCTAAACTGTCTTCAAAAACATTCAATGTTTCTGTCTATGGTGAGTAGAGATCCTTGGTCTCATCCTTGATATCCAAATATTCTTGTTTTATTAAAGGAATATTCCAGGTTCAATACATGTTAAGCTCAATCCACGGAACAAATTTGATTACCAAAAAAAAAACAAAAAACAAAAAAAAACAATTGTACACTGTTTAGAGGTTACGGTGAGGTTATGATGAACAGAAGACATTTTTGGAGGACTTTATAAAAGCATGTACATTCATTCTAATTGTAAAACTTTTAAAATCATCATTTTACAGTCAATTTATGGTTGTAAGGTTTACAGCATTATTGTTGTCATAGTGATTGTTTTCTAGACGGATATAAAAAGTACTTTTAACCATGCTAAAATTATGTCAACATGCATATTGTAGTTTGTGTATAGCTGTACTACTGAAACTGTGAGTATTTTAAAGTTTACAGAGCGGCGCCATTCACTGCCATTGTAAGTGTCTTCATCTAAATTATAGTTTGAAATGACAGAAACACTCACTGACTATCAATACACTAAACCAAGACTGCTGTTTATTCTCTTATATTTTCCAGCTCATCTGCCCACTCTTAACATTACCAGAGACTATTCTCAAAATCTTTTATCTTCATCACAGCAGAATTGTTCATTGTTGTGTTCAGTGGTGAATGTGGGTCATGTGACTCTCTCCTGGTACAAAGGAAACAGTTTATTGTCCAGCATCAGTGTGTCTGATCTCAGCATCAGTCTCTCTCTACCTCTGGAGGTGGAATATCAGGATAACAACACCTACAGCTGTGTGCTCAACAATCCCATCAGCAACCAGACTCAACATCTGGACATCATTCAACTCTGTCAGATGCGTTCAGGTACGTCACCAGTGATATTGTCAGTGATATATAGGTTATATATAGTGCTGATGTGTCATAGTGTTTGTTGTTGAGCAAACAGACAGATTCACACTAATGTCTCATTTTGTTCATTACAGGACAGGGGCTATACATATTGCTGATCTCTGCTGCTGGATCTCTGTTGATTGTAGCTGCAGTCGTGATGTGCTGCATTTGCAAGAAATGTAGAAAACCAGGTCAGGAGAGCAAGTAATTCATCTGTAGAAATATATTTTAAGATACAATTGTTGAAATAATATTTAAAACATTTTATTTTAACACACCTGTGATTATTAATGCAGTCCAAACCCAGGAAGAAGACTCCGATTCAGCATTGTGTAAACCAAAAACACAAAAAAAGGTAAGATAATTCAAGACTGTGTTGCAAGAAGTTGTTGCAGTCAGTTAATCTGATTGAAGTTTTGTGTTTCATGTGCAACAGACAGATAGTGAACAGAATGTTGGCCGTCTAGGGGCCCAACTATCAGCATTATTCAGTATATAGGAAGACAATTAAAGGATAGTTTAAGCATCCCCCCCCCCCCATTTATACTAAGGTTTGCACTTCAGTGTAAATAATGAGTACATTTTTCCATTTTACAATTCTATTTTCAATTTGTAGGACAAAAAAATAAATTAATTAATTAATTAATAATAAAAGAAAAAAAACTAGGCTATTATAAACGAAAATGTAGTAGCTCAAATGTACTTAAAATGTATCAAATTTACTGGGGGTTCTAACAACAGTAATACATCACTGATAAACTGTAGCCTATAACACAGTGATAATTCATCCAAATAAGTTAAAGACAATGTTATGACAATCTCAGCCACTATTCACATTCACTTTTTTAAACTTTTTAATACGGCGACAGTGAATGGTTAATGTAGGCTACCCTCATATTGTTTGTTTTTTTCACAAGCAAAGTAAAACTTTTCTAAATCAGAACCGTAGACTTTAGTGTTTGCCGTGGTCGTTGAGACGCGAGTATGGCGCTCGATCACCCGCATCTAATTTCACCCTTAAATTTGTCATTTTAAAATAAAAGCAAATACTATCACGATTAGATGCTGATGAGCGAGCGCCCTTATCGCTCCTGAAAGCTCACTTCATGTTCGCAATCGACGGCAAGCTCTAAATTCTACCGCTTTTAATTTAGAAAAGTTTAATTTACATGGCTTGTAAAAAAGTACAATGATAAGGTCAATATGTACATCTGCTTAGAACTTGGGCAATAACAAGACGACATTTCATCCCGCACAGTTTGAGTGATTTGTGGAATTATTTGTGCTTGGCAGCGAGCGCGTTAAGCAGTGTTGCTTCTGAGTCAAATGTGCATGATAACTATTAAACATATTTTATTTGCGCTCAGACTGTAATTTCTGCAATATACAACAGTGTAATAAAGTGTAAAAACTCAGTTTCGCGGAAAAACAAGCGAACTTGGCAACACTGTCGCCAGATACAGCTGGATACAGCGGCAGATCAAGCTAAGAACGCCTATATGAAGGCCACATATGTTTGTTGACCAAAAAAAAACAAACAAAAAAAAACACAACGGTGCAGTAGGCTACTGACCTATTTAACCATGCATCAGAGACATGTTTCTCTTTTGTATGCGGAGCAAGAAAATCAGGTTAAAGTTTTATGAGTCTTTACTCATTCATGTCGCCAGACCTTGCTAGAAAACAGCGAACAATCCCATAGCAAACCGAAATAAAACCAAATGCATTATATTTAAAATAAGAACAAAATATCGTGAACACCTGCCAACTTTAACTACTCGATAAACCTGATCGCTTTATGATTTAAGCTCCCAAAGATGAGTATAATAAGTGGACATGGCAACACAAGAGCGCGCTCTGCAAGCAGCCTTTGAAAAATAAACAAAACATTAGTTTAGTTGAACTTGTCTAAGGTAGGCCAATTATTCTTTGGTGGCTATAATATAATTTGGTCAATAAAAACTCGAGACGCCAAAAAGTTTCTGTGTTATCACAGTGCCAGTCATCGTAATTTTGGAGAGAGTTGTCACTCCTTAAACTTTACGTCATGCCCACGTTAATGCAGACATGTACGAACTGTATTCGTTATACTTTTAGAACTTCTTTTTACTTTTAAACTCGACCATGAGGGGGTCTGTGGCCTACTAATTTAAATAATCTTCTGTTTATCAAATGCAGACAGTTCTAACTACAAATAAATGATTTTGCAATTCTAAAATAAACAATATAACACTTTTATAGATTTTCAAAGGAAAGAAAAAAAGGGCATAAAGTTGTTAACTCCTGTTACCTGTGTGCTGGAGTTTAGCCTCGAGCTGCAGCTGCGGTTCATGATTATTTGAAATGCAGCTTCAAGCTCCTGGTTGAATTGGTGTGAAAGGCAACCATTCTCATTCTTCAGAACTTAATCTGTTTGACGATTTAACAGTTTAAAAAGTCATGTGATGACTGATGCAATTTCCTCCAGTTTGAAAAATAAACTTCTCATGGTTCTGTTGTAAAGGTTATTTAGAGAGAAACCTAAAGTTGGTCTGCTATTAATTTTCTGTCATATCAGGAGTTCCTTTACTGAATTTGTGTTTCCTTGCAGAAATCAAAGTCGGATGCTGTGTATGAAAATGTTCCCAAAAAACGATGATCGGATACTGTATATACTGGAACTGACCTTAGAGTTCATACAAGCCCCTGCCTCACACCTTTTGGTTTTTATTCTCTGCCCAGTTGTCTCAGTTTTATTTTGCATCTTTTGATTTCCTCTTTTTTTTTTTTTTTTTGTAAATGTACTCAGATTATTGTGAAATATTGTTGATCTGTTTAATTTAGTGGCTCACAAAAAGCACATCATAAATGTTCTCTATCATATGGAAACGTGAATTCCATCCAATGTGCCTCCTTTTCTGCATATCACTGCTCCTGTTTTATCCTTCTTAGAAAATTGAAGTGCATTACATAGTGGTCTACAGTATCATCACACACAATATGCTCTGCTGGACATTTTAGCACTTGTAGCACAACATCGCTCTCTAGTGTCCAAAGAACAACATTTTTAATAGAGCTACTTTTACCTGATAGAATGCCCTGTAAATACATGCTGCTGGAAACGCTAAAGAACCAACAGGCTAATGTACAAAAAATACGCCTTAACTGATGCCTGTTTGAACAATACTAAATTCATTTATAGCTGCAGATATTTCCATCTTGTTATATCAGCTGCATGTTACACATAATGCAGGGCAACACACCTGCTATAGGCCCTGAAGATAAAGACAGACGGTTATTAATGCTAAAGATCTGATAATCGGCTTTACTTATATTTTTGACCAATTCACATTGTCCTACTCTGGTCATAACTTTTATGGCATAGATTTAATTGATAAATGGTGCCATCTGGTAGAGTTCAAACAGCAGGTATAACAACCTCAGTACTATGAGCAGGAAACATCAGAGAACTAGTTTATGCCATTTTTCTTTTCTTTTTTGTTACTAACATTAAACTTGAAAGTCATAAAATTCATAACTGAGTATGATGGTTCAATATAAAAAAATATAAAAAATTATCTCTAAATAGCTTAGATGTAGTAGGCTAAACTACTTTTGCCATGTTGCTTTAGCTTAGCTTGCTACATTTCCCAGGGCTGTAGCTTTAGTGTAGTGAGGCTTCATTTAATGAAGAGTAACTGTTAGCTTAGCTATCTACATTTTCCAAGTAGCTTGCCCAACACTGAACATTTTTCTACTTTGGTCATAACTTTTATGATATGCATTTATCTGATAAATGGCGCCATCTGGTGGAGGTTAAAGAGCAGGTATAACAGCCTCAGTACTATGAGCAAGACAGGAAACACCAGAGAACTATTTTATGCCATTTTTCTTTTCTTTTCTTTTTTGTTACAAACATTAGACTTGAAATTCAGAAACTGAAATAAAACTCAATGTGAAAATTGTGTGACTGCATGTGAAGTTGAATGTGATGATCTCAGTTGTATGTAAAATATGTAAGATGACTGCATTTCTCATGGATGATCTTGAACAGCCTAATGACCATCTTACAAACAACTTCATGATACTGTACATGTACATTCACACAATTACAGCATACTATACTTTCAGACCCTCCTCATGAATATTAGCCATTTTAAAAGATGGAAGATTAATTTATTTTTCCACTGACTCTAATGTTACTAACTATTCTTTTTTTTTTCTCTCTCTCTTTTTTTTTCTTTCATATTTACAGTTTAAACCTGACGTATAAGTCACTGCACTGGAAACCTACTAAAACCATTAGATGATTTCTTCTAGCTATAACATAAAAACAGTAAAAAGTCATTGGAATGAAAGGGTTAAAGGTTTAGCTTACAACAAATGAGAGTTACCAAACAACACCTCTCATTATATAGCTAGTATTCAATTATTTTACAATAAAATGTGGGTGGGGACAAATATTTCTGAGTAATATAATTGAAGACTGTGTGCAGACAAAGGGAATGGTTTTACCTTTATTAAGCCAAACAAATAGAGACAGATGGAGAGAACTTTTCATCAAAAACTTTTAATGTTTCTGTCTATGGTGAGTAGAAACACTGTTCGTCCTGACCTTCTCATATTCTTATTTGAGATTTACATAATCAAATGACACACTAAACATTCATCCTGCACCCAGAACTGAAAAAAGGCTGTTGTGTTGCTTTATTCAGATTTCTGTATATTCTCATATTTTGCAGCTCGTCTGCCTGTTCCTAACATTACCAGAGTCTGTTCTGCATCTTCATCACAGCAGAATTGTTCATTGTTGTGTTCAGTGGTGAATGTGAGTCATGTGACTCTCTCCTGGTACAAAGGAAACAGTTTATTGTCCAGCATCAGTGTGTCTGATCTCAGCATCAGTCTCTCTCTACCTCTGGAGGTGGAATATCAGGATAACAACACCTACAGCTGTGTGCTCAACAATCCCATCAGCAACCAGACGAGACATCTGGGCATCAGTCAACTCTGTCACACATGTGCAGGTAAGCAGCTCTGTTTTTAAGTTCACATTCACTTACATTAATGTCTCTCTTCATCATCAAAACACTCTCCTTCAGATCTTCCAGAAGGCTCAGGCTCTCTGATAGTGTTGACTTCTGCTGGATCTCTGTTGATTGTAGCTGCAGTCGGGATGTGCTGCATTTGCTGGAAACACAGAAAACTGATAAAAAAGGCAAATATTATCTACTCCTTTTAACAAGTATTAAAACAAAAAATAGTATATTTTAAAAATAAATTCTGCTTCAATTCATTAATATTTAGCATTTATCGCCTTATATATAAAGAACAAAGTAATAGTTACTGGAGTTGACCATTATAATAATACTGGTCAAATTCATATCACTCACAAAAAACAAATACTATTTTTAGCATACTCTGCTGGAGTCTTTTTATGTGTATGTGTGAAAGAAAAACAAAATGTCATATTAAATTTGGTAATGCAGTTTAAAGAAAAAGTGCAGTGTTAAACCTACTCAGTTTTATGCATTTAATGCTTCAACTTTGACAGCCCTAATAAATAATTGTAAAAAATAAATAATTAATTAAGACTGAGATTGTTGTTTTAATCTGTTACTGTTTTTCATACAGTTCATACCTGTGAAGACGTGATCACTTTTGCTGTTATGTTACACGATTCAACATCCTATGAAAAAAACGCACATAAATCAGTAAGATAATTCATTCCTAATTTGTTGATTATCACTGTTTCATTTCATCTGTATTTGTGTTTTCATATGTATACTGACCGATCACACACAATTACACACATCAGACATGTGGAGAAGCCATAAGATCTTCATTCAGGATGAGAAACTCTGATATGAGAGTCCGAACAACTGATAAAAACATCACAACAATCTTAGATCTGTTTTGAACTGTTTTCACTTGTAAACAGTGCTTGATCTGTGCAGATTTCTCTCCTGATTCAGACAGGATTACTTTTCTTTTTCTTTTTTTTTACTGGAGGACCAAAAGTATGAATAGAGAACTCCTATTTTAGCCACAAAGAATGGTTTGAAGTTAAAAACCTCTTGATGATGGGTTTGTTTATTACAAAATTGCAGCTTTTCCTTTAAAATTGCCACTCTTCAGAGCAATGACAGCCACACAAAAACTCAAATATAACAGAAACTCTTCTAAATCTCCAACATAACTAAATATTAAACACTCATAAACCTTTCCTTTCACTCAAAAACACATTAAATAACTTAATTTCAACACACTCTCCTTAATCACTGGTTATAACACTGACCAAATAACTTGCATAAATAGGCTCTGAATCGTGTGAAATCCTTATGTGAGAACTGAAGTCAGGAAGTCAAATGCAATGTGAGAACTAAAGAAATGCGGCACAGGTCTATTTTGACACCATGTCTACAACAGCTAGAGACTGTCAAACTTTTGACTGTCAAACTTAAACTGTTGTTACTATGTGACGTCATTACTTGATGACTAATGTAACATAGCCCCTGAAGTAAAACCACTGACAATCCAATGTCAATCTGCTTCATGTGAGCTTATTTTATTCTATGTGTTTTTTTTTTATAGAAACTTGAAGAGGATGTTCATGTGGTGTATATGCGCCTTTTGCCAGAAGATGATCTTAAACCTTTATCAGATCCAGCTGTGTCATCCTCTTCAGCAGGAACTTAAGATTCTGAGTCTATGGTTTTAGGATTGGTGAGAATCACCACATGTACCTGTATATTGACTTCAACAAAAATAAAGCAAATGTTATGACTAATAACTTTTTTTAGTTATTATTATAAAAGTATGATATTCAGAGATGGACTTGTGTCCCTAAATGCAGTTCGGTGGAAAAACATCTTCTGCATGAGCAGTCAGTCTATTACTGGATGTTTCTGGTTGATGTCAGTTTGTGAGCGTGTGTCTGAGGTGTGAATAGCGTGTGGTTAAAGGGAATTGTTTTTTTCCATTCCTGCTATTATGAAAAAAAAAAGATTGACTTCTGCCCTACACAAAACAGCTTTACTATGAAATATAAAGTACATAATACAAGTGAAGAGTTCAGATGCCTCTTTTCTTTAACATTGGCATTTTTCTGGCTACTGTGTATAGGTTTCTATGTGAAGGATCTGAGGATCCTCAAATACAGTCTGTGTGTGTTTTGCTTCAAGAGAGCAATACATTTGTGTTTTACTTTCTTTTATATTAATTTATTCATTCATTTATTCTTCATTCGTATATTCAATTATAATAATTTATTATTTAATCATTTTTATTATTCCATTTAATCATATAATCGTTTGTAATAATCATAATTGTCATTTATATACCTATTTCATTGATTCATTAATTGATTAGTCATTTATATTATATTCTTGTTTATTTTATTTTTCCATTGTCGTTTATTCTTATGACTGTGTAGTTCCGAGGGCTGTTTGTCTTCATGAATAAGAAATACAATGGAATGTTTATGGAAACTCAAGGTTTATGGAATGTTGTTTTGAAGCAATTTTGGTATAACAATACTTGCTGAATTTGTGTTCGCCAGACGAAGTCTGAGCATTGAGACATACACAACTAAGACTATTCAATAAACTCTGCTCCTTTTATCATCACTGCCTCCTGCTTCTGCTCTTCATGGCTTTTTCCTCAGTCAGCTTCTTGGCTGATAGAAGACTGTTAATAGACGGATGAGAGTTAAATCAATGTTTCAAACAACAACAAAACAATTGAACAAAAAAACAGATAAAGACAAAAAGTATTCACTGATAATATCTGAACATGTAGGCTATCCAAATCCAAATGTAATAAAATTAATTTGTGTGATGACAATTTCTTAGCAACTACGGATTGTTACATATAGGGCTATAGTCATACAGTGGCTACAAAATGGTATTACAGATAATAAATTGTGCAGAATTTTTATCTTAACAGTCAATTTACAAATAATGCGTTCAGATTTATGGAACTCACGATGCGCTGAATCTCCATAAATTGGTGTCGTTACTATTGACAACCAATTTGAATGTGACAAGTAACTGGTGACTGAAAATAAA
>NW_026704854.1:0-27258 GCF_012432095.1 Onychostoma macrolepis
CTTATTCATGTGTTTGTTCAGTTGCTAAGGTACTCTAAATGGTTGCTATAGTGTGACTATACAGTTTATGGGATGGTATTTAAAGACTATTTGACAGTCTGAATCAACAGAGCCCAACCCCTGTTTCTACAATGTTTTGGTGCTAAAATATTGTTTGTTAATGTCCTTTTACGGTTGCTAGGGTGCTGTAAGTGGTTGCTAGGGCATAGCTATGAAGTTATCATGTCAGTACTTATTGGCTGCTTGATAGGCTGAGTCAAATGAGCCCTCCCCTAGTCTCTGTGACCTCCTGATCCAAAGATATAATCTCACTAATTGTATGCCAATGTTAAGTCTATGGGACTTTTTCGCCCAAATTTTTCGTCCACCAGACAAACATCGTACTCAATTACTTATAAAAGATATAGCACACCTCTCCTCAATATGCCGCATGATTTGACATCTCATTCATGGGTCTACGACAAAAGGTGCATGAGGAGTAGAGCGCCGAAATTTTGTCCGGGCGATTAGTAATAACAATACTATAATGCTCGGTTGCTAGGTCGGCATGAGTGGTTTCCACGGCACTGCTAAGCGGTTGCTACGGCACTTGGAGTGGTTGCTAGGGCCGTTGCTATGCGGTTGCTAGGGTACTAAGGGTGGTTGCTAGGGTGTTGCTATGTGGTTGCTAGGGTACTCGGAGTGGTTGCATTGGTACCCTGGGTGGTTGCTAAGATGTTACTAGGATGTTTCTAGGGTACTTGGGATGGTTGCTAGGGTGTTGCTATGCAGTTGCTAGCATACCCAGGGTGGTTGCTAGGATGTTGCTATGTGGTTGCTAGGGTACTTGGGGTGGTTGCTAGGGTGTTGATCTGGGGTTGCTAGGGTACTCTGGGTGGTTGCTAGGGTGTTGCTAGGCAGTTACTAGTTTTCACATATCATTACTATGGAGTTTTATAGAGTTCTTAGTCTGAATTAGCACTTAGCTAATCACTATTAGCATATAGCTATTCACTGCTAGCATGTGTAGCATGTTTGGAAGTCCTATTTGTTAGCATGAGTCAAAAGAACCAACTCCCAAGTCTATACGACATTCTGAAGCAAAGATATAGGACTTGATAAATGGTTGCTAGGGTACTCTGTTTGGTTGTTAGGAAGTGGCTTGGCAGCTGCCAATGATGATACTCCAAAGACTGTTTGCCAGTATGAATAATATAAACCAACCCCCATGTCTCTATGACATTCAGATTCTAAGATATGCCTGTTTGGGTTTGGGTTGCTAGGGTACTCGACATAGGTTGCTAGGGAGTGGCTAGGAAGTGTCTATGGTGAATCATGATTGGCTGTTTGCTGCCCCGAGTCAAACGAGCTCACCCCCATGTCTGTATGACATTCAGATTTGAAGATATGCCTGTTTGGGTTTGGGTTGCTAGGGTACTCGACATTGGTTGCTAGGGAGTGGCTAGGACGTGTCTATGGGTGATTCATGATTGGCTGTTTTCTGCCCCGAGTCAAATCCCCATGTCTCTATGATATTCAGATTTAAATATATACCTGTTTGGGTTTCAGTTGCTAGGGTACTCGACATTAGTTGCTAGGGCGTGGCTAGGAAGTGTCTATGGTGATTCATGATTAGCTGTTTGCTGCCCGAGTCAAACGAGCCCACCCCATGTCTGTATGACATTCAGATTTGAAGATATGCCTGTTTGGGTTTGGGTTGCTAGGGTACTTGACATTGGTTGCTAGGGAGTGGCTAGGAAGTGTCTATGGTGATTCATGATTGGCTGTTTGCTGCCCCGAGTCAAACGAGCCCACTCCAATGTCTGTATGACATTCAGATTTGAAGATATGCCTGTTTGGGTTTGGGTTGCTAGGGTACTCAACATTGGTTGCTAGGGAGTGGCTAGGACGTGTCTATGGTGATTCATGATTGGCTGTTTCCTGCCCCGAGTCAAACCCCCATGTCTCTATGATATTCAGATTTAAATATATACCTGTTTGGGTTTGGGTTGCTAGGGTACTCGACATTAGTTGCTAGGGCATGGCTAGGAAGTGTCTATGGTGATTCATGATTGGCTGTTTGCTGCCCCGAGTCAAACTAGCCCACCCCCATGTCTCTATGATATTCAGATTGAAAGATACGGCTGTTTGGGTTTGGGTTGCTAGGGTGCTTGATAATGGTTGCTAGGGCGTGGCTAGGAAGTGTCTATGTTGATTCATGATTGGCTGTTTGCTGCCCCGAGTGAAATGAGCCCACCCCCATGTCTCTATGACACTGTGATCCGAAGATATCCATCTGGGCTTTTAACATGGCAGTCTATGGGATCAGTTGCTAGGGTGCTATAAATGGTTGCTAGGGCGTGGCTTGATAGCTTCATAATTATCCTGAGAGTCTGATTGGTTGGCTGAGTAAAATGAGCCCACCCCCATGTCTCTATGATATTGTGATGCAGAGTTATGTTTAATGCAAAATTCCTATGTAAATTACCATAGTAGGAAAAACGTGTGCTGTTTCATGGGCCGTCCCTCACCATAGTATGTCAATGGGGCAATTTTGGGGCGCTCTTGTGCCCCAGGGGTACAACTTATACCCCATTGCGGGGTATGTTCTCGCACAGCTTGATAGCCTCTCTAAATGTGGTGATTTATGTGTTTCTACGAAATTCTCGCTCTGAGCTACGACTCGTCAAAGTTGGCTGCAATGTTAAGTCTATGGGATTTTTCAGCTGATTTTTCGGCCGATTTTTCGCCCACTGTACGATTATCGTACACCCGATCGCTTATAAAAGATATAGCACACCTCTCCTCAATAAGCCGCACGATTTGACGCCTCATTCATGGGTCTGTGACGAACGGTGCAGCAGGAGTAGCGAACCGAAGTTTTGTCCAGAAGAAGAAGAAGAAGCAGAATAATAATAAGTATGCAAGATAACAATAGTGATGCCTTGCCTTTGGCAAGCACCACTAATAAGTATGCAAGATAACAATAGTGATGTCTTGCCTTTGGCAAGCACCACTGTGCTGTTCTACAAGAACATTCAATACTTAGTTTAATTTAAAAGTTATAGTTAGGTGCCCTCTTCTGTTCAAAGTTGGGTACTGCATGTAATGTTGTAGAGTCCTTTTATGATGACGTCATAATGACGAGTCAGATCTTCAGCAGCAGCAGAGAAGACCATGCGGTCATGGCTGCTATCACTTCCTGATTTAAGTTGATCCGAAGGCACATTCGGTATGAAACCATTTCTATATTTGATTCTATGTGCTGTATGTTAGTCATTTTCTGTATAAAGAGCTTGTTATGGCTTATGTGATCACATCATTGTGAACTTTTTGTATGTTTACAGTTTTACGTTATTCCAAGATCGACAGTAAAGTTGAAGAAAAGATTCCTTGCGTCTGTTGTTATTGGAAGGCGTTATCTGTCTGCCAAATCAAGCAGGGCATTTGATAAGAGGGCAGAACAACCACTAATAATAAGTATGCAAGATAACAATAGTGATGCCTTGCCTTTGGCAAGCACCACTAATAAGAAGTTTAAATAGGATTTCAGTAAGTTGGCTTTCTGAAGCCAACTTAATAAGTATGCAAGATAACAATATTGATGCCTTGCCTTTGGCAAGCACCACTAATAAGAAGTTTAAATAGGATTTCAGTAAGTTGGCTTCCTCAAGCCAACTTAATAAGCTTCAGTAGCAGATCAGTAGGTTGGCTCTCTCAAGCCAACCTAACTAGATAAAAAAGTTTGTCGAGACATTATTAGCTAGTTACTAGCATGTTTCCAGCATGATTAGCAAGTTATTAGCATGCTGCTATCATGTTTCTAGCATGATTAGCAAGTGACTAGCATGTCGCTAGCATGATTAGCAAGTTACTAGCATGCCACTAGCATGTTCTAGCATGATTAACAAGTGACTAGCATGTTGCTAACATGTTTCTAGCATGATTAGCATGCTACTAGCATGATTAGTAAGTGACTAGCATGTCGCTAGCATGTTTCTAGCATTATTAGCAAGTTACAAGCATGTCGCTAGCATGTTTCTAGCATGATTAACATGTTGCTAGCATGATTAGCAAGTAACTAGCATGTCGCTAGCATGTTTATAGCATGATTAGCAAGTCACTAGCATGTCGCAAGCATGTTTATAGCATGATTAGCAAGTGTCTAGCATGTTTATAGCATGATTAGCATGTCGCTGTCACGTCCTCTGTCGTGTGTGTCATGTGTTCCCGCCTCTTGTTTCCATATTTGGTCATGTTCCTGTCCTTGTTAAGTGTGATTATTAGTTAAGTCTTGTCCAGCCGTGTTTCGTCTAATTATCAGTGATTGTCATGTGTATTTAGTTCCTGCCTGTTCAGTTAGTTTTCATCTGGTCTACTCGTTATTCCCCGGTGTTCCTGTCTGTGTCTACCTTGCCTTGTCTTGCCCTGTCCTGATGTCCTCATTAAAGACTGTTATTTTGAAGTTTATCCTCGTCTCCGTGTTCCTCGTTCCTCCCTGCTGTGTGCACCGTGACAGAAGACCAGACCCAAAACAGTAAGCGGCGCCCCTTCATCACGTTTTGTTTTCCGTTTATTTTAAGTCTTTTGTTTTGGTTTTCCTGTTTGTTCCTGTCTGTCCCGCGGCATGGAAGTCGCCGCTCGTCCATCCCGCCGTAGCCCACAGCAAGTGGGCGTGGGAGTTCGGCGGAATCGCCGCGAGTGCCGCGAGTCCAGGGCCGCGAGCTCCTCCGGTCTGCCGCCGTCGGCGGCTGTCTTGAGCCTGCCGTTCGCGGGGAGTTCATCGCCGCCGTCCGCGGCTCCTCCGTCCTGTTCACAGGCGGCCGCTCGTGCACGCCGCCGACTACGGGAAAGCCAAGCCGAGCGTCCGGCTCCTCACGCCGCCGCCGCAGCTCACCCTAGCCCGCCTGGGCGCATGTGGCTAGCCCGCCTGGGGTGTGGCAAGCCCGCCAGGAGTGCGTATGGCAAGCCCGCCTGGAGCTCCCGGCCGCCGCTGACTCAAGCCCGCCGGCCGCCGCTGACTCCAGTCCAGACCCGGGTCCCCGTGGAGCAAGTCCACACATGACGGCCAGGAGTGCCGTCTTGTCTTGCCCACAGGAACATTTTAATAAAACTTACCTTGTCTTGTCTTGGTCCATGGAGACTCGTCTGGGGTAGGCGGCTTCTCTTGTTGTGGCCATGGAGGCCAGTCCAGCCGCCTGCCTCCCTGTCGTGGAAGTGGAGGCGGTTGCTGAGGGACCTTGTGAGGGCCCCTGACTCCCTGTCATGCCCAGAAGAAGCCTCAGCTTCCGAGCTGTTCCTGTGGGCTGTCCTGTCTGTGTGTCTGGCCTGTCCTGTCCCTGTCTTGTCCCGGTCTGTTTAGCCCTGGAGGGCTATCCGGTCCTGTCTGTGTGTCTGGCCAGTGTCGTGTCCTATCTGTTAAGCCCTGGAGGGCTCCTGATACCCCCTGGATTCCCCAAGGAAATTTTGGGGGGGGGGGGGGGTAGTAGAGCTCTGGGGTAGGGTGGGTGGGCGAAGAATGTGGCCATGGCCACGAAGACCATCCGCCATGGCCGCCTGAGCTCCCTGCTCCGCCATGGCCACGAAGATCATCTGCCACAAAAGCAGTTCAATCAAAAGCAGCGAGTGATTCCCTCTTTTCTTTTATTATTAGATTAGCATTGAGACAGACGGCCTGTATATTAGACCTACTGTACTGCACGGATATAATGTCACACATCTGATGTTTTTACCCAACATTTCCCCAAATGTTCACTTAAGACATAACAGATTATTTTTGCATGAATACTTAAATACTGTAATTCCGTGTATGTGTGTATATTTATCGGGATCGCGTCAGAAGCGCCGTTATGCGCTCGCTTCAGATGACAGTCAGCGAGATGCGAGCGGAGAAATGGTACTCCTCTCAGAAAACATGCAAATAAAGATAGAGCTCTGGGGTAGGGTGGGCGGGCCGAAGAATGTGGCCATGGCCACGAAGACCATCCGCCATGGCCGCCTGAGCTCCCTGCTCTGCCATGGCCACGAAGATCATCTGCCATGGCCTCCTGAGCTCCCTGCCCTGCCATGGCCTCTGTCTGTCTGTTCCATTCTGGAGGTCCCCGTCCTGTGTTCCTGTCCATGTCTGTCCTGAGGGGCCTCCAGAGTGCCCACCCCCCCTCCCTGGTGGAACTGTTACGGCGCGGGTCGCGCCTTTCGGGAGGGGGGAGTACTGTCACGTCCTCTGTCGTGTGTGTCATGTGTTCCCGCCTCTTGTTTCCATATTTGGTCATGTTCCTGTCCTTGTTAAGTGTGATTATTAGTTAAGTCTTGCCCAACCGTGTTTCGTCTAATTATCAGTGATTGTCATGTGTATTTAGTTCCTGCCTGTTCAGTTAGTTTTCGTCTGGTCTACTCGTTATTCCGCGGTGTTCCTGTCTGTGTCTACCTTGCCTTGTCTTGCCCTGTCCTGATGTCCTCATTAAAGACTGTTATTTTGAAGTTTATTCTCGTCTCCGTGTTCCTCGTTCCTCCCTGCTGTGTGCACTGTGACAGTCGCTAGGATAGATAGATAGATTAGAAATATTAGATAGATGAGTTTGAATGGGTTAGAAATAGTACATAGAAGGGAAGCTTGATTGAGTCTCAAAGAATTCTGGGAGTTTAAGTTTGAATTTTGACAGTTGGAGTTTGAATAGTCTTGGCTCATCTGAACATTTCGTCAATGTAAGTCTATGGGATTTTTATGATTTTTAATCTTCATTTTTATGAAAACTATAAGTCTGATCAGTTAGAAAAGATATAGCACACCCGGCGAGATCAGTCTGAAGATGTGGGCTGAGTTTGCAGTCTGTAGATTTAAAGCTCTAGGAGGAGTTAGAGTTGTAAATTTTAGTCTCAGAAGAATAATAAGAAGTTTAAATAGCATTTCAGTAAGTTGGCTTTCTCAAGCCAACTTAATAAGTATGCAAGATAACAATAGTGATGCCTTGCCTTTGGCAAGCACCACTAATAATAAGCTTAAGTAGCAGATCAGTAGGTTGGCTCTCTCAAGCCAACCTAATAAAAAGTTAGAATTAAATACAAATACAATTATTTTATAGTAAACTTAAAAATAAAATGCTACTATTTACTTATTAGCTTTAACCTGCAGTTACAAATGAATAAATAATGTTTTGATACATAAAACGTTGAATACTGATATTTGAAATTAATTATTTTTTATTTTTTTAAATACTGTAAATGTGAAATTAAAACCACCAGTAGGTGGCATCAAGTCACTGTTAATAAGTGAGTCATTGCGACTGAACCGAATCATTTAAACTGTTGATTCATTCAGGCACAAAACACCGTCATGTTGCTCAGAGGCATAAAACAGCACTGTGGCTGTGTTTGGAGTTATTTTGTTGGTGAATAGAGCAAAAACAGGCAATATGGTGTCTAAACGTAAGTCTCTTAATGTTAACTACTTGTTTATTGAACTGTTATCACATTTGTAATCATGATGATTTTTGAAGCAAAAAAAAAAAAAAGCGTTCGATCTTCGTGTGATATTAACTATGAAATGATATAAATGCATAAATTTTCCTCCCCATATCTTGAATTTTTGATCATTCTTCATGCATTGTAATTGTAATACTGAATCATGCAGTGAAAGAATGCACGTGAGCTAGTCTAACCTAGACGACTTTACGTAATTATGCGTACACTCTTTGTTTGATTCTTGCAATATACTCGTTAAAACAACAATTACGAAATTATCGCAAACGATATATAATCGCACACCCCTATAACAAAGGCTATATCACAAATAAAGGCAGTTATTATTGTTTTGGTATTGACTTTTCAAGTTACTTGTCCGATTGGGCATGTAAATTTCTCTTTCACTTGCCCGTCCAAAACATTAACTTGTCCCGGACAAGCGTTAATGTCGAGCCCTGTATATATATAGGAAAGAAACAAGTAATGTATTACTTTTTTAATTTTACATCTAAACAAAAGCATTCAAGTGAGTAAAACAAATAATCAAATGTAAAAATCACTTTAGTGTGTTCATTATGAATGAATTGATTACAAAAGCAGTTCAATCAAAAGCAGCGAGTGATTCCCTCTTTTCTTTTATTATTAGATTAGCATTGAGACAGACGGCCTGTATATTAGACCTACTGTACTGCACGGATATAATGTCACACATCTGATGTTTTTACCCAACATTTCCCCAAATGTTCACTTAAGACATAACAGATTATTTTTGCATGAATACTTAAATACTGTAATTCCGTGTATGTGTGTATATTTATCGGGATCGCACGCCGTCAGAAGCGCCGTTATGCGCTCGCTTCAGATGACAGTCAGCGCGAGATGCGAGCGGAGAAATGGTACTCCTCTCAGAAAACATGCAAATAAAGATATATTTAGATGTTTAAATACTATTTAGAGCATTGGGATCGCTAGAAGAGGGCTTAATGAACTCATTTTTGTGAAAAACTCAAATTCGACCAAAATCAACATCTTTCACTTTTGCCTGTAACTTGAAATTAGCTCGTGTGCATTCCGACTCATTTTACCAACACAGGTCACATTTATTAGTAAGCAAAACTCTGCCAAATAATGCAAAATGTTAGGAGGTGATTGTATGTCTCATTTCTTTTTCCTGTGTATTATAACTTTTGAACAGGAACTAATACTTCTTTGACTTGTTTGAGAAGATTTAGATGGAGGGTTTAGCTGTGTTTCTCCCTTTTCTCTATTCTATTCTATTCATTTTTTATATACTAATTATTAATCAGTTTGGAAATCTTTTTACCACGTTTACTAAGGAGCACTTTGGGACTGAGTATGTATTTATGATGCAAATGTAAATGACTGTAAACGAACCTAAAAAGCTGTTACATGCCTTTCTCATAAGGTCCCGCCTGTTAGCAATGCTAATATTATTTAGCGAAGTTATTAATGAGATCATTTAAAAAGTAATACAGTGACTTCATTAAATGATCCACTATGAAAAAACAGTTTTATCAATGTACTTTTAGGGAGGAACTTGTCAACAAATCTACCTCACAGCGCATCAATGAAAGCAGTTTGACAATTACAGATGGGTGTGTTGGATCAGGGTTAGATCTGTATTCTGCAGGTGGGTAGATCTCCAGGAACAGGATTGGGCGGTCCTGTTATATTGGTTATGTATGATGGATTTTGAACTGTACTGTTTTTATTGCAGGTTTTCTGGATTCCCAGTTGAAGACATCAGTACATCAGATGTTGGCCTGGACAGCTGTATCTACAGTACACCACACTGACCTCTGCTTTTGCATAGATGGCTGACTACTACCATAGTATTATTGGTATTATGTTCTAAGGCAGGGGTACTCAAGTTCAGAGGCCAAGCGGGCCGCATTTAAACTACATATTGCTATAATATAAACCACAAATTACAATTTGCATCATCAGACTTTATTTATGACAATATTTGCAGATTTACTGATTTGGAAATACAGTTTATTACATATCTAAGTCTTGCTTGTCCTTGTCCTATTTAAAATACGACTGAGCATGAAATAAATATAAATATATATATATTTTTTTTTTAAAGAGTAAAAATCTGGAACAAAAAATTGGATTAAAAGTTTGTTTTGCTATATTGAACAGAGTAGCCTATTGAACAAACTCAAAATGCTAAAACTAAAAACATTCTTGAGCAAACATAGTTCACAAAGTACTTTAGGAAGAAGTATTATTATTTTTCATATTTATATTTTTAAAATAGATATCACTATTCTCCCACCATGATTCTGAAAAATGTAATTTACTAGAGTTTCTAGAAAAAAAACTGCTGCTGTCTATTTATAGAATACAATATTCAACGAACTGATAAAGTGAAACAAATGATTCATAACTCATAACTTCATGACTTGCTCATGAAGACTTCACTTGTTTCATTCCTGAATGAATCAATGTTTTTTGAACGAATCTCAGTTTAAGTTACTTGTCTCCACCTGCTGGCCTTATGTTGTAATTTATACAATCTTTATTAGAATAAATCACCTTTTTGAAAGTGAAGATGCTTCAATTTTGATCGCTTCTGTATAACGATACAAAAGACTTTGTAAAGATGTTTCACATAAGTAAACTGCTCTCTCTGGATCAGCGGCAGCGCGAACGCAGATTTGAACGTTACATTGTGATTTAAGGCTTTAATAGACATATGAATCCTGTCATTTATGAACAAGATTGCGTGGGTGATTGAATCTGTTCGCGATCTGACTATTCATTTAAATATCCAACAGTATACGACAATAAACATACGACGCGATATGGTTTAACAGTGTTCTTCAAGCCATCTTTGGTATTTTCATAATAAAGTATATTTAGAATCCAATGATAATTGACATTGCCTTTACTGTATAGTAGGGGTGGGAGAAAAAAATCTATTCTCCGATGCATCGCGATTCTCTCTTCAACAATTCTGAATCGATTCAGAATATTTCAGAATCGATTCTGAGCTTGTTTATTTTTCCCGCATATGGCATGTGTGCGCGCTAGAGATGCGGCGGGCTTCATTGCACAGAATTTGCGCTGTGAGACAGACTTTCACGTGCGCTTTGTGTTTGTTTGTCCTGAAGCTCGATTGCGGATGCGGTTAAATGCACTTGCATTTTCGAATACTTTGATGTACACGCAGTCAGTTATGTTTTCAGAGCAGGACAAAACATCTGCTATCTCGAAATAGATCTGTGCATTAACTAGCAGTCATTAGAGTATTAGTAGTATGTCTGCTAAATATACGCTAACACTTTATTTTGATGATTCCCCAACAGACAAACTGACTATAAGTAACTTTGCAAGTATGTCAACATTCTACCGACCCTAACCTTAACCTAAGCCTACTAATACTCTAATGAGAGTTAGTTGACATGTAGTTGCAAAGTTGCTTATAGTCAATAGACTAAGTGGACCATCAAAATAAAATGTAACCTAACATATAAACACTGCATTTTTTTTTTCAGTTGAAATTATTAATTAGCTCACATCAAAATTAATATTAGCCTCACAGGGAACACTCAAATAACACTCCACACCTAACCACTTACAAGATGTACTGTAGTAAGATACTATGTAGATCTTAAATAATGTCAAGATATATAGTCCATTATAAATGTAAAAGTAGATTTAATATGGTGTTCATTGTGTTATAAATAATCATTCATCTTAAAAGTTATAACCACAAATGCATAAGCATTATAATGTATTGTTATTGTTATTATGATTATTTATAAGACGATATAACATATTATAAGTTTTTTATAATGCATTATGCATTCATTATAATGCCTTAAGAATATCCTTATAATGTATTATAACTATGGGTTTCAAAGAAAGTGTTACCGTAATTTTTTTTTTTTTTAAAGTAGCCTGCTTATATAATAATAAAAAAAGAAAATAAAGTAAATTTTGAACAAAATAAATTTGATATAAAATTTATATGAAAATGTAGCCGTGTGCAGTAACATTGAAAACTGAGAATGTGACGAATCTGAGAATTTTGATTCACACACCCGAATCAAAAATGTGAAGTACATGAACAAATTTTGCACATTTGCATATATACAGTCATAGTCAGAACTATTGGCACCCTTGGTAAATATGAGCAAAAGTATGTGAAAATAAATCTGCATTGTCAATCCTTTTTAATAAAAGATCAAAAAGTGGGTGGGGGGAAGCTCATTAGGAGTATTTTTTGTCTCTAATACACATTGGCATGATTAATGGCACCCTTTTATTCAGTACTTTTGCAATCTCCTTTGCCACAATAACAGCTCTGAGTCTCTCCTATAATGCCTGGTGAGTTTGGAGCTCACCTGACAAGAGATCTTTGGAGTCTTTGGCCACTCAACCCATCCTCCTCACCTTGCATATAGACAATATAGACACACATCCTCTTCCAGGCAGATCTGTGACATTTTAAACAGTACAGATTTATTTTTAGAGACTTCTTCGATCATATTAACTAAGGGTGCCAATAATTCTGCCCACGACTGTAAAGTAGAACTTTTATGTGAGATCTCACATGACATATCAGAATGTGAGATCCCACTTGCAACGATTAGAATTTGAAATTCGATCAAACTGAATAGAATTGAACTGAATAGAATAGGTAAGTGATAGCATTAATTGGTCAGGTGTTGATGAAAAAGATGTGTCTTTAGATGTTTTTTGAAAATGGCTAAAGACTCAAAGCTAAAGCTGCTTGAATTGAGATAGGCAGGTCATTCCAACATGAACTTATCTACAAATACCAGAGTTAAATTCTGGAAAAATGAAATATAGCCCTGCATAAATCTGGTATAACAGCCTGTGAATTTCGTAATTTGTGATTTGTAGAATAGGATTTATGCACCTGCAGTGAAGATTGAGAAGGTTTTGTTGGATAGCAAACTGACATCGAATCAACGTAGAATCGATGTTTCTCGTGGCGTCGAAACGACGTTGATCTCCGATGTCGATCCGGCATCAGTTCCCTGATAGCACACGTACATCTCTGAGACGTCTATTTGACGTCTGCATTTACATCTGCAAGACGTATTTTTTAGGGTGTTTGCTCATCTGCAATACGTCTATAGGACGTCTCCTTTTAGATGTCAAATAGACGTCTATTAGATGTCTTTAAGATGTTTATGATTTAGAATGTATGTAAAACTGACATCTTACAGACATCTGTCAGACGTTTATATAGAGACAGCAGATGCTTTCCAGATCAAAAGATCTTTAACAGACATCTTGCAGACGTACGTGTGCTATCTGGGTTTGCTCATCAGGGTAATGTTGATCCGACGTCAGGCGCTCCATTCAAATCTAACGGAAAATCGACGCAATTGACCTATCGGTAAGCCCCTCCCCTCGAACGCAGACTAGCCAATGGCAGTCGAGTATCAGCTGCACGGGGAGCGGAACTCGGACATCTTTAGGTTTGAGCGCCATAGAGAAACATTGGAAGATCCAAAGCTCGCATCAGTTTTATGGGGTTTATGCTTCAAAAATGGAAAAACTATGTGCCTGGGGTACTTGTAACACTGATTCCAGGTCTCCTGAGAGGAAGGGCGATATAATTTATTTTATTACATTTCCTGAATCCAAACAAAACAGAGCAAAATGTCCCTAAGTATTCACCCCAATACAAATGAAGACAAAAACTTTCATTTTCTGGTTGTCATACACTCATTAAGTTACTATTTTCATCTGTTCAAGCAGAACGTTAATGTTATCTTGTGATTTAGTATCTCTGACTACAACTAGCTAACGTTAAAGTTAGTGAGTCCATGCTAACGTACAAACCTAAATAGCGGACTGTTCTCGTGTCTTGTACAGTGTAGGTCAAAAACACATTCAGTGCCTCTCCATATTAAACCGGTTAAATGTACATTAATTTAGTCATACCCTGCGATACATGAACAGTGTTGATCCTGCATGTTGTCATCCATGATCGTGATGACCGACCGTAATATGAGACTTCTCTCACTTGCATTGTGATCTATAAACCCTCGCTTCGAGTTACCCGTATTTATTTTAAAATATTTTATAAATCCCTCCATGGAATATGTAATTCCCATTTGGTGGCCTTCTGTGTCCAAAATTGTGCAAAAACTTCGTGGGACAAGGTTTTCACACTGCAGATGTCATTGTAAGACAGTGAGCAACTCCCTTTGTTTGTCCGAGGGAGCAACAGTAACTAACCCTGATAGCACACGTACATCTAGGAGACGTCTATTTGACATCTGCATTTACATCTGCAAGACGTATTTTTTAGGGTGTTTGCTCATCTGCAATACGTCTATAGGACGTCTCCTTTTAGATGTCAAATAGACGTCTATTAGATGTCTTTAAGATGTTTATGATTTAGAATGTATGTAAAACTGACATCTTACAGATGTCTGTCAGATGTTTGTAGACAGCAGATGCTTTCCAGATCAACAGATCTTTAACAGACATCTTGCAGACGTACGTGTGCTATCTGGGAAAGGGGGCGGGGCTTACCGATAGGTCAATTGGTTGACTTACCTAACGTTGAATCGACGTTGATTTTAGGTTGGTTGAAACGACGTCATAGAATCAACAGGTATTCAACATAAAATCGATCTAATTTGCTTCACTACTTGGGTAGTGAATGGGTGGGTTTGTCTTACCTGCTGCTTTAGTTTCTGTGGCGCGAGTGTCGGTTAGATCTGTCAGCCATCTGGTTTAAAAGACAAAAATCTTGTTTGTCTGTGTCCGACTGAGAAAGAATACACAAAAAAATTATTTTTTATTTTCGCACTGACAAACTGGTGTAAAACACTGCATATTTAACACTCGCCGTTGATAACTTTGATGTAATGGCATGTTAGTTCCTCTTTGCATTAGCGTTGCTGAGCTGGTTAAAATAATAAGATACGAAAATCAATCATAAGCGTTCAAAAGTGCTTTAAATAGGAATAAAGAAGCTTGAAAATGCTTACCTTTTCTGTTTTGTGACTCTCTGACTCTGAGTGAAGCTCAACAGTGATTGGACGGGCTAACGTCATGTGACTGACTAGAAAACGGCTGTGGTTTTTGAATCTTTTAGGAAACACACTAAAAATATATATTTTGATATTTTATATTTTAAGTAAAAGTTATTACATTAAAAAGGCTTAATGTGGCGAAATATGAAATATTTATATACACTGAAAATATATATATATATATATATATATATATATTTTTAAGGAAAGTGGTTGCAAACAATTTATTTTAGCTACATTTAAATAAAAATGTTGAAAGTTAGTCAACTAAATTTATTTATTTAAATGTAGCTAAAATAAATTGATTACAACCACTTTCCTTAAAAAATGTAGTAAGTTCAATGAATCATTTCCAGTGAAATATAGTAAATATTAGTAAATATATAAATATTAAATAGGCTATACCAGAGGTCCCCAACCACCGGGTACGACCCACTACCGGGCCGTGGAAGAATTCCTACCGGGTCGCGAGAAAGTTCTGGGGAAAATGTGTATAGATATGACGCTCTGTTATTTATTGGGCGTAAATAATTTTTCTAATTACTCTTTATTTTCGTTGTATGCGATTGATATCGAGTAGCAATTTGACGATGGTTAAATTAGTAAATAAAAGATTGCTCTGATAGGGCTTAAACGGATCGCAGTTGATCCGTGATATACGGACCAGGTCCAGACCCCACCGTTCGGCATGTGATTCGCAGATTAATTTGCCAATTTACACGTTCAATCTAATTAAAACCACAAGAAGAAACGAAACAGAACTCAATTCGTTACTTGCGCGCTGTACTCGCACGGTCGCCGTGATTTTGCCAAGTAAGACATGTTACTGGATCAACATCTTTTGTTGATCCTGGATCAACATTATTGTCCAAAAATATAGACTTAACCCAATCTCTACCCCTAAACCTAACCCTACCCATAATTTATTCCTAAAATCAGTGAGAAATGATAGCTGATTAACAAGGGTGTCGAAGCACCTAACCCTGATCATAAGCCTAAAACTTACATTTCCTGAAAAGTTATCCCTCAATTCTGATTGGTTGATTGGAATGACGTTCCAGGATCAACAAAGATGTTGATCCAGGAACATGTTGTACTTCGTGAAATCACGCTCACCGTACTCGCACACACCCGAAGCGGGCACAAGCGTACGTGTTTCAGACAGTGCGGCATACCGAAATGATTCCTCTTTCATGTATTCATGTAGTTTATACAGTAGAAGGCGAGCCAATGGATATCACACAAGCAACGTGCAAACTTTGCGCAATAGTTATGCCGGTGAACGTCTTAACTTCAGTCATACAGAAAGTGAAAGTAAAAAAAACTGACGGAGTTTCTAACGTCGCATTAACAGCGCATATTATCTCAGAGACAAGAGACGAATCTACTTCAACGTGCTGATAACAGCATAAATGAATAGAGCTGTTTTAAAGACCAGTGAGCAGTGTTCTTTATCATTCCTGTAATAACACAAAATAAAAAGAGAAACAAATCTGCTGGCACATTCTGTGAAATTATGACCCTGGTGGCTTTCAAGTGTGAGGATGGGGCATCTTCTGCATCCACCACAAACAGATTCTGTGTTTTAGAGTGTGCATGTAGGATTTTTTTTTTCTTTTTTTTTTTTTTTTTAAAGAGATGTTCAGCTAAATATATCCTGAACATGGTGTCTCATAATGTATTTGCTGTCCATCCACAATCACTCAAATGTTAATGTGTAATTATTAGGTCTAAGGACAAACTGTATGTCATTCCACTTCCAAACAATACCGAAAGAGACTAAAAACTCCTGGGGAACGACTTCTGCGGCTTTATACAGATATCAATGCCAATTGTTGTTTTTCAGCTTTATTTCTCCATAAAACTTATAATGATATGTTATAATAATAATAATGCAGTGATATAATATTAATGCAGAGTGAGTGAACTTCAGTTTTTGGCCTTGCAATATAGACAGTGTTTACTTGGCTGTACACTTTATAATGCATTCACTTTATTTATTTGCTTTAGTTATTTGTTTTATTACTTTCTGAAAGCAATGTATGCCCAGGTGAATTCCAAGCATGAAGAGGAAAACTTAAAAATTACTCAAAAATGTGACTTAAAACATACTACAACTTCAGGTTATTTAATAATGTACTTTGAAAGTATACTCTCAATGCATTGTTACAATGGTCATTTTCAGCACACATTTAAAAATATTTATAAAATATATTTAAGTAAAGTGCAAATAAATATGCTTATAAAAATAAACATAACTTTCAATTCAAGTATAATTTTGTAAAATATATTGTTTAGAAAATATACTAAATTACAATTATTTTAAAGTGTGTTAAAAGTTGTATTGTTAAAATAGGCAAAAGCATGATGCTAATATACGTTTTATATATTTAAAGATAGTACATTTTTTGTTAGTATATTTGCAATGTACTATTAAAACAGGGAATATATTACAAATGCAATTAAGTATACTTTTTTCCAACTAGGGGTGTATAGAATAAATCCAGAAGTGATTGTGATCCATGAGTGTTTAAGTTGGAGAAACTGGGGAATTGGAGAATTTGTTTTATGACAGATGAATCTTTGATTAGGAAAATGACTTGATAAAATAAAATTACAAAGGTTGTAGTTGGAACTTTACATACAGATAGTCTTCTGAGCAAGTTGTGATACGATATCTATACAAATGTTCATATCTTTAGGTAACTTTGAAAATGTTCTTCATATCATTTCAAACGACAATGTACATGTTATACAGCAGACTAGTTAAGCTCATAAGTAATTGATTGACGGGAAGAAAACTAATTTTCAAGCGTCATTCTTCATATTCATAATTATCTGATAATGAGGAGTGCATTTAACCTAGAAAGTTTGGCAAGAGCTTTGATAAGGTTATGAAGGCAAGCATAAAGCATATAGGTATGAAAATACATTTCTGAAAAAATAAATGAGACCACTGCAAAATGATTAATTTATTTGTTTTTACTATTTATTGGTATATGTTTGAATAAAATGTATCTTTTTGTTCATTCTACTGACAAAGTTTATTCCAAATTCCAAATAAACAATTTCATTTATATTGTCAATTGTGAGTTTAAAAGTCACAATTCTGAGAAAAAAGTCCGAATTTTGAGTTGATAAAATCAGAATTGTGAGATCTGCCTGTTGTGTGCAGTGTGAATTTAGTTTTTTGAGTTGAAAAGTTGTTGTCAATCTCATTTTCCATTTTGTATATTTTGTAAAGTATTGTAAATATTCTTTTCCACACTTGGAAGCTGTAGGGGTGCGTGCCATTTTCTTTTGTAAATATTGTTTTCTCCTGTTTTCATTAGATAGGGAGGTAGGGTAACGTATTGTATTTTTATTTTGTTTTCCTTTTGTTAGGGAATTTGCCTGTGCCCCTATTTTTGAGCATTTTGTGAAAAACGACATAACCAAATAAAAATGTCTGTAGCTCTTGAACCCTAAGGTCTATATTTATAAATCTGGTATTGTTTGAAACTAGACACTTAAACCTTTGTTACTCTAGAGTCATAATAACTCAAAATTAGTATAGCAACAGAGTAAAACAAGGTAAAATATACATGAAAGTGACTCGCGATATCTTTTAATGAAACTCACTAAGGGAAAAATGGATAAGACTTTGATGCCAAAGGCCTGAAAACACCATAAAGATAAAGCTGAATATCTGACCATGCTTTGATTCAAATTTGAGGATGATACTCCCAAAAATGTAGTTTCTGTAAGCTTTTATTTTTAAAAAAGTCTAGGCGTCCTTTCAAAAAAGCCTGGTAACCAAATGACCAAATTAGTCAAAACTACATATTACATATATGTATATCAATTCAGATTTGCTCTGCCCACCAAAACACACAATGAAAACTTTTTCTGAACAGCATTTGTAGTGCTGACTCATTTGGTCATTTGGTTACCAGGTCTCCAAATGGCATTTTTGAGAAAAAAAAAAAAAAAAGCCTAAACTTTTCATTAAATAAAAGCTGAAATAAAACATTTTTTAAAGGTTACTTCTGTAAAAACTTACAGAAACTACATCTTTATGGTATTTCATTTCAAGAAAAGCTTTGGAAAAGTCATTTGGATCTTTTATTTCAAGAAAATCTAGGAATCCTTTCAAAAAGGCTATTTAGAGACTCCATATGACACTGCATATATATGTATATCAATTCAGAACTGCTCTACCAATGAAACCACATAAAAACACAAAACTATTTCAGAATTTGAACATTCAAACTAAACAGTCTTTATTCTGAACAATTATAATAATGAAAACAGTGAACCAAAACAGAATTGATCATTTTTGAACTAATGAAAACACAAAACATGCAAAAGACATTGTTTTTACAACATTTGTCATTTTTCATTTTTGTCTATGCTAAATATTATGAATATCACTATTTTACTAATATAATAATATATTACTATATTACTAAATGTTACTGAAAAAGTAAAGCAACTATTTACAGTATTTACAGTGTAGGACACTCAAGCAGCCACTAAAAAGGTTTGTTCTCTGACCAACTGGATGCACCAAACCCACTGAAAGACAGGAAGGGGAGAGAGAAAGTGTGTAAGCAAAACAAATCAAACTTGCAACACTGTTTACATTTTGTACACACACACACACACACACACACACACGTACATAACTCATGTAACCCCCTCATATTATCCCTTTCCGTTGTCATTTTTAGAATCTAAAACAGCTAACATGAAACAAAAGCTGAAAATACATGATACCTAGATACAAAAAAATAAAAAATAAATAATCAAGATTCATCTAATTTTCATCATTTTGAAAGAAGACCTACTATGAGGAATTTACCTCATAAAAACAGCGCGATCTGACTTGGCTTTATTCAGCAGAGAAGATCATTTCTGTCATTTATTCTTACCTACATTAGTTAATGTGTTATTTCAACCCATTCTCACTCCCAAGGCGTCAAAAACTGAAGCATGGTCAAACGCCTTTCGCGTCACTATGAAGACGCCAAAAGTGCCCCAAGGCGTCAGTATCCCTGATAGCACACGTACATCTCTGAGACGTCTATTTGGCGTCTGCATTTATCTGCAAGATGTATTTTTAAGTGTTTGCTCATCTGCAATACGTCTATAGACGTCTCCTTTTAGATGTCAAATAGACGTCTATTAGATGTCTTTAAGATGTTTATGATTTAGAATGTATGTAAAAATGACATCTTACAGACGTCTGTCAGACGTTTATAGACAGCAGATGCTTTCCAGATCAAAAGATCTTTAACAGACATCTTGCAGACGTACGTGTGCTATCTGGGATATGACAAAATAGGATCTCCATTGCTTTCAATTGCTTGCTTTATGCGTCAGGTCAAGACGCTTATGGAAAAAGACAATTGTGTTAACACGTTCTCCTCCGTTGTTTTCAGTTGTTTTGTCTTATTTTAATGGTTTGCATGCATTTGTAAAAAATATGAATAATTTTATATACATTTATACTTTTATTGGAGCACCTAACCCCACCCGTACCCTAAACCCACCCACTTCTGAACAATATAAAACACGTAACAGGCAAATGTAAGTGCAGTCACCGTATTTATTGCAAAAACTGCCCATAAACAAGCAGTATAAAAGCATTACAAACAAGTCGTGCTGCATTCTAGGTTTTCTGAAGCCATACGAAGTCTTTATGAGAAGAAGAGAGCAAAACATAAGGTTTTAATCGCTGAAAATGATCCCGCTCAGTTAATGCGCTCACATCTCATTCAAAAAGATACTCCTGTCCAGTAGCATGACGCAATTGGTCACGAGACACAGAAGAGCCAACAGCCTGTCAGAACAGCATAACGCAATCGGTCACGAGACACACAAGAGCCAATAGCATTTCACAACCAAGGCTTCTTCTGGCGGCATTTTTTGAATTCGCTCACATACTGCAGCATACGGGATGAGCTTAACGGCGGACGGAGACGGCGATCGCGTCTACTCCTCTCACAAATCAAATGTTTTGCCTCGGAAGACTTGGAATATTAATATTTTTTGAATAAATTATGACGGTAGTTGTATCTGCCTGTTATATCTTGTGTTTTATTGACAAATGGTAGGTTTAGGGGCAGGGGTTGGGTTATGTGCTCATAATGTGTAAATAATGTAATATAAATAAAACTGTTGTGGCTGTTTACATTGAAAAATCACACCCCAACATATATGCAATAATGGCAATGTTATTACCCAATATATAATTTAATTATGACGATACAATTTCCAGTATGGCGTCGGCATATTGACGCTAAGGGTTTCCTATTTAAAACAACGGAGGACCCTGCAAGTCGAAAAATGACGCTAAGGGGTACCTTGAGCGTCAAAAAGCGACGCCAAGTGGTCCTGACCAAGCTTCAATATGTGACGAGTTGGGTGTGAGAATGGGTTGGTTATTTTTACATAAACCTGTACGGATTTTACTAGTTGGGCTTGTCCTGAACATCTTGCCAAACTGAAATGTATTGTTTAACTTTTAAGCTTTTTTGTTATTCACAGTGTTGGGCAGTAACTAGTTACTAGTAATTTAGTTACTGTAATAATATTACTTTTGCAGTAACTAGTGGTGTAACTAATTACTAATAAGATTTCAGTAATAATATTACAGTTACTTTCCATAAAACAGCTTAGTTACTTTTGATGCCTCAACCCCGCTGATTTAAAATCTAACAATCAAATAATTCCTAGATTTATTTTCATAATTTTCAGACTCGCACATGCATGTGATGTCCCCGGTGCAGCAGGCAAACTTGGAATATGGAAAAGCTTACTGTCACGAATCCTGTCCATGCACTTCCGTTCATTCACCACCAGAGGTCACTCGCTCATCATATTGACTTTCACACCACACATCACAATGGACTGCGTTTCCCATCAGCCATCTCACTAATCACACGCTCACCTGATCACACGCACACAGCTGTAACCAATCACACACTCTATTTAAACCCTGGACTTTCCTTCCATCACTGCCAAGTATTGTATGCATTATCGCTGCCCTACAGAGCCCCGTTAGTTTTCTAGTCTTGGCTTGCCTTTGTCGGATTGTGTTTTCTCCTGCCTGGACTATCGCTCACGTTGTTGGACTACCTCTCCTGTCTCGCCCCTTTGGATACTGTTCGCCGATCGTCGACCCACGCTTGTCTTTGTTTACTCTTTGTCTCGCCCATGTTATACCTGTTTGCCACTGATTGACCCTGCCTGTTATGACCACGTCTCTGCCTAATAAAAGTCTGTATATGGATCCACGTCTCATGTCTCGTCAGCCCGTAACAGAATACTCGGCCACACAAGGATCCAGCGGCTTTTCAAATGGATGTTGGCCAGGTATGGACGCGGCGATCTTGTTGCTAGCCCTCAAGCAGGGTACGCGATCACTCGAGGGTTACATTACGGAATATTTGGCTTTGGCTAATGGCTCCGAATTACCGGACCAGATGTTAATAGATTTTTTCTGTGAGGGTATTAACCAGCCACTCAGGTCACGACTAACCCTTGAAGCTCCCCGTTTGTCTCTAAGTGACTTTATGGATTACGCTTTAATGACTGTTGGTTCAGCGTTTACTGTGGGTGTCGCGGAGGAACGTGACACCACATTCAATTGTATGATCACAGCCGCGCTAGAGCACGCTCACAAAATGGCGGCCACCACAACACCCCGTCATGTCATTGCTGCCATTCATGAGTCAAGTCACAGTCGATCTTTATGAATCAAGCCAAGTCAAAGCTGATCTTCACAAGCTAAGCCAAGTCACCGTTGATCGTCACGAGTCAAGCCAAGTCACCGTTGATCTTCACAAATCAAGCCAAGTCAAAGCTGATCTTCAAGAACCAAGTCAAGTCACGGTTGATGTCAGAGAGTCAAGCCAAGTCACAGTTGGTCGTCATCAACCGAGTCACGTCTCAGCTGATCATCCAGAGTCACCTCACGTATCAGCTGCTCGTCCAGAGGCACAGCAGCACGTCTCTGCTGACCTTCCAGAGTCGGGTCACGTCCGGGCTGACACACCCAGATCATCAAGGTCAGTCTTTCATTATCCCAGTCTGATATCCAGTGTGAGGATTCACCGCTGGTGTCTGCACGCACAGCTGGTATCCCCAAACCCACTCACTCTAGCCCTCCTGTTCCTGAACTGATTCCCCTGTCTGAAGTGCTTCCCATGATGAGGATAGCTTTATGTTGTGTTTGGGCGGCGTACACCACTGCAGCACTGTCTGAGGTGGCGACTGCTGCCACAGCTTCTCCAGAGGTGGTGGCACATGCTGCAGAACTTCCAGAAGCAGCAGGGCTCACCTCAGCCCCTTGTATGGTGGTGGCGCTCAGTAATGTACTCTCAACCTGTTGTGTTGCGGTCGAAAAGACCATTACTAAACTCTCCTTGTGTCCTGAGTTTACTGCTGTAGAACCTCCAGAGGTGGCGGCAACTGCTGCAGAACCTCCAGAGGTGTCAGCGGTATCCGTCTGTGAACTCTCGTTCTGTCCTGTCACGGCTATGGAGGCCATCAATGAACTCTTGTTCTGTCCTGTCACGGCTATGGAGGCCGTCAATGAACTCGCGTTCTGTCCTGTCACAGCTATGGGGACTAATTATGAACTTTGTGTTCCCTGCCTCGGCCCTGCACGTCTCATGTCTCGTCAGCCCCGTAACACTTACATTCAGCAGATAGAAATATTGCATTATATTGATTTTGTCGGGAAAAAAGATCTGTTGTGTAAGTCGTGGCTTTACTTTACTTTGGCATTACATCTCTCTGATCAGCATGTGGTACGTTATATTAATATAATTACAAATATTTTAAATATTTAATATGGAAAATTAAACAGTTTCTTACAAACTCATGTGATTTGATAAAATACATAACGAAATTTAATCGCATATTGGTAACTGAAAAATTACTTCAAGCTGCACATGACAATTAATGAGATGAATACAACACTTCTACTTGAATGCCACTATCAATCACTACTGAGCGTTTGTAATAACTTCTGACTGCGATCCAATGTGGATTTTGGTCAAATGATAAGGCAGAAATATGTTGTTAGTAACATTCTAGAAGAATTTCTTCTGGAAGATACACAGTTACAACTTCTGTGGGGCATGAAGAAAACGTAGTGTAACTAATTACTGTTGCCAGAAAGTAATAAGTAAAGTAACAATATTACTTTTGAAAGGAGTAACTAGCCCAACACTGGTTATTCAGATATTTTGCAGAGTATTTCTATTTGTTAACCAAAGAAGGTTACATTTTTTATTTAAAAAAGTTTAAGTATTACAGTTGTTTTAAAGCTAAAATACTTTAAATTAAAACTGGCACAGTGGTTAACCAGAAAAATTAAAAATGGCACGTCATGTCAAAAAGGTTGCCGACCCCTGATCTAGAGAGTCCAGAGAATTGCGCTGCAGTGGTTTGATCGAGATTGAGCGAAAAACCTAGGACTAGTTCGCAAAAGTAGGTTTTTAACATAATTGAGATTATTTAATGAACTATTTGATTAACAGCAATAGTACCTTAGTACCTGGGGTAAAGTTGCTCATTATGAGGAGATCTATTGAATAATATGTATATTGTGTGGATATGTGAAACACCACGTGATTACAGAGCCAAAAAATCTCATTAGCGCCAACTAGTGGCCGATTTCTTTCAAAATTCTTACAGACCTTTAGGGCCACGAGTTGAACATGTCCATCGAGTTTTGTTTCCGATCGATCTCCGTTAACTTTGTCAAATAGGTGCTTAAATTTCATTGGCAGATGGTGGCCATGTTTTTTTAGATACACAAATGTCCTCATAGATATTTGAGCCACTTCGGACAAAGACACTGCATACCAAATTTCAAGTCGATCAGACTAACGGTTACCCAGTTATAGTTTTTTCGATCCTATAGGGCCACCAAGTGGAAGATCAGCGCTTTTTTTTTTTAAATTTGACCAAAGTTTGTGCTCATACATATGTGTACCGAGTTTGGTGAAGATATGCAATTTCGTTCACGAGTTATAGCCTGTTTCGTAAAATTGGCCGACGACTTTTAAACGTTTTGGGGCCCCAATGCGAAAATGATTTGAAATTAAAAAATTTTTTTTGATAATTATTGATTTTCAGTGTCCAGAGAACATTTCTGCAGTGGTTTGGTTCCAATTGGGCAAAAAACCTAGAACTAGTTCACAAAAGTAGGTTTTGAACATAATTGAGAATATTTAAATAACACTTTGATTGATAGCAGTGATCCTAGAGACAAAGTTGTTTAAAATGAGGAGATATATCATATGATATGAAGAACTAGTGGATGTGTGAATATATGAACGTTTTTTTTACAATTTACGTTCATGTACAATTGAAATATTGTGTTTTTGAAGGCTTTTTTTACTGTTATAGCGCCACCTATCGTTCGAACTCCATGAAACGTTTCATGCTTGCTAAGAGTCATCTGACACGTTTTCACCAACTTTCGTAAAGTTTCACATTTTGTTTAGGTTTTATAGGCTTTTGGGTATATGTGGCCACGCCTTTTTAAATGACTTTCACACCACACATCACACGTGTGATGCTAACCAAAGGACAAAATTCAATATTTTTTGATAATTATTGATCTAGAGAGTGAAGAGATTATTACTGCAGTGGTTTGATTGAGATTGAGTGAAAACCAGAGACTAGTTCATAAAAGTAGTTTTTAACATATTTGTGAATAATAAATGAATGATTTGATTGACAGCAATGGTTCTTGAGGCAAAGTTGCTCATTATAAGGAGATCTATCAAATGATATGCATATTGTGTGAATATGTAAAACACCACGTGATTACAGAGCCAAAAAACTAGTGGGCTTTTTTTTTTTTTTTTTTCAAAATTATTACAGACCTTTAGGGCCATTAGTCGAACATGCCCAATGAGTTTCGTTTCGATTGACCTCCGTTAACCTTGTCTAATAGGTGCTCAAACTTCTTTGGCCAATGGCAGCCATGTTTTTTTTTAGATACGCCAGTGTCCTCATAGATACTTTTGGCACATTGGATAAAGACCCTGCATACAAATTTTCAAGTTGATCGGACTAACAGTCGCGTAGTTATAGCTGTTTTTATGTTTTTCCCTCTTACAGCACCACCAAGTGGCAGAGCTGTGCAATTTTTTTTATTTCACCAAATATTGAGCTCATACACATTTGTACCGAGTTTGGTGAAGACATCTCATTCCGTTCCAAAGGTATGCTTCAAATAACATTTGGCTAACGCTAGCATAGATGCTAATTGATGTACTGTTTCGCGCGAAAATCTAAATTTAAACTTCTTTTTGATAATTATTGATATTCAGTGTCCAGACAATATTTCTGCAGTGGTTTGGTTCCGATCAGGTGAAAAACCTAGGACTAGTTGCAAAAGTAGGTCTCAGATATAACTGAAATAAAAAGCGTGCGCTTTAGAGAAAATCTGGCTCAGTATTGTTCGGGCTGACCCAAGGATCATAGCGATGTTAAAATTTTGAGTCTCGACAAGCGGTGTACGAGCTACGACCAAAAATGTGTCGAATTTTAGTTTTTTGCACTGTAGCACCAACATTAGGCCGACTGGGGCGAGGCTTTGTATCTGAGTAGCGAGCAGTACTACTACAATCTGACCAAGTTTCAGCTCTCTACACCTTACGGTTTGGGCTGCACAATCAGTTTTATCAGAGAAAATTAAAATCCTTACAATTACAATAGGGTTTCAATGCACTACATGCTTAAACCCCTAATAATAAATGTTTATCAGCATATTAGAATGATTTCTGAAGGATCATGTGACACTTAAGACTGGAGTAATGATGCTGAAAATTTAGCTTTGATCACAGGAATAAATTACATTTTAAAATATATTCAAATAGAAAGTTACTATTTAAAATAGTAAAAGTATATCACAGTATTACTGCTTTTGCTGTATTTTGGATCAAATAAATGCAGGCTTGGTGAGCAGAAGAGAATTCTTTAAAAACATCAAAAATCTTACCGTTCAAAAACTTTTGACTGTTAGTGTACTTTCTTATTTTTGCTTTTCAGTATGTGTATGTTTTGCCATGATACAAAGTGCCTAGGGGACTGTGGTGATGCCCTTTTTCAGCTAGTTCATCCTAGAGATCAAGACTTGTAATTTGTACTTTTAAAAGAAAATGTTCAACAGTTAAAAAGAATATCATTGCTAAGGACATCAATAACAACTCTCCGAACATCCTCTCTGTCCTTCTCTCTCACGCCGTATAATTTTAATGTCCATTTCCAGCTGTAATGCTTGCTTTCTCCAGTTTCAGCCTTCAGGGTTTTATTAGCGTTTGGAGCTCATGAATCTCCGTAGCCACAACTTTCAGAGACTGCTTATGCGTTGCTACCTCGGTAACAAGCTGAGTAACAGTAGAAGACGAAGTCTCAATCTGCTTAGCGTTGACCCAGTTGTTATTTCAATTGCTGAAATTTTCTGGAACATCTGATCGTATTTTCCAGAGAACTCAAGAATGGCCATCAGAATTTCCGTTGAGGTGTCGCAACTATCCATAGGTTTTGGCAAAATGAATCAAGCTCTGGTACAGTGCTTCACTGCGAGATGCTTCGTTTTTTTGATACAGGCTTCGAAGCCTCTGTGTCGAACGTCACATCACTAGCAGTTATGTTAAATACAGAACATATGATGCACCGATTATGGAGGTATTAGTTTTGTAATATTGATGACCTTGTTCTTAGGAGTTTGTTTTAATGATATTATTCTTCT